>NC_048435.1:20691950-20903963 GCF_004353265.1 Vitis riparia | reverse complement strand
AATAAATATTTTTTTTCTAAATCCTCTAAAATACTTTATTTTAATTATTTGTAAGTGCATTTCATAGTGATTCTAAGAAGTGTTTCTATTTTTTTTAATACTTAAAAGATAAAAATTTTTGAAGTATTAAAAATGTTGGAAGTGCTTCCTAGAATCACTACCAAAATGTCTCTTTATTTTTATATTTCTCTTTTCTTAATCCCATTTTTTTAGTATTGGTGAAGGTAAATTGTTAATTTAATAATATAATTTTTTTAAGAGAGATTTATAAACAATCTTAACACTAAAAATAATAATTTGATAATAAGTTTTAAGTTGATTGTTTAGACATAAGTTAACTTAAAGTCATGTATAATAATTATGTATTAAGTATTAGCTTTCATCAAATAACCACACCTGTGTTGAAATCTTCATCATCTTATATTTTATTTAATTATGTTCTTTTAATATAATTAAAGGGTGTTGTACATGTGTCCACACTAATGATAAAATTTATATTTAAATAAATTAAGCAATACTTCCATGAATAGGCGCACAAATTTTAAATGACCCAAAGGTCAATCATTTTATAATTTTTTTTATAGAATATATCGAAATCATATTTTATACATATTCTATATATATATGGACCCTTTCATAATAGAAACAATATAAATTTTGTAAATTACAGCTTTTTGACAAATTAAAAAACAGACTACTTTTCACATCTTTTGTCAGCTTGTGCACCTTCCTGAAGGTGCACGGCGCGCTGTTTTCACTTAAAAAGATAATGGACTATTCCCATTGGCATGAAAATCAAAACAAGAGATGGAGACTCTTGCTCTGTTATAAAAAATATAACACTTAAATTTGTCAACCCTAGCTAGAAGCAAATAAAAAATTTAAATTATTCCCACTAGTACCACCAACTCATCAATTTATAAGTTACAAGTTGAAAAAGTGAAAGTAACCTTGAAAGAGTCTCACCTTTGAAATGTGAGGAGATTGTGAGGTGCTATAGATGATACAATAAATTTCACGTAATCCAAAAGTGCCAATGAAAAAAAGAATATTAAAAAAATAAATTTCTTTTGGTTTTATTATAAAAAAAATATGAAAAAATTAAATATAATTAAAATTATTTTAAAATATATATAATTTTAAATT
This sequence comes from Vitis riparia, assembly GCF_004353265.1. Lineage (NCBI taxonomy): Eukaryota > Viridiplantae > Streptophyta > Magnoliopsida > Vitales > Vitaceae > Vitis > Vitis riparia. Next base: position 20,902,817 of record NC_048435.1, on the reverse strand, counting down.
ATTTAATCTTTATATAAAGAAAAAAATATAATAAATGAATTTGAAGTAATACATAAAAATAATTTATTTATTTTGAATTTTTTTCTCTCTTTATTTTCTTCATTTTCATATTTCCTTTAAAATTTTCAAATATCAAGCCAAAAAAAAGGAGTTTGGGTTAAATAAGTTTGGAAGGGACTAAAATGACAGTGTCGGCTCCAAGATCGCTTTCATGGCTACAAGTTGTAACTCGTTTAGTATGTAGTAGGTGGTGTTTTGTTTGTTCCCCTTTGTCATATTTATTTATTAATTTGTTTCCAGTGGAAGAAATTGATTATCACTGAAGCTTGTTTTATTCTCTTATTATTTTAATTAGAAATGAATTATTATTTTAGTTAGAAATTGATTATTATTTTAATTTTACTTATTTCTTAGGTGTACAAATTTGACCGTTTAATTTTGTGTTTATTTGTTGATGTATGGGAAATGGATTTAGCTTTCAATTGATCCGATTTCACAAGTTGATAAGATAAAAATTATCTCTAGTTTGTCAAAGTGGGAAGTTTTGGAAATACTAAGTGATTATTTTATTATATTTATTTTTTGACACTTGTTTTTGAAGATTGTTTTTAAATTAAAGAAAATAAAAAACAACTTTTTAGTATTCTTATAACTTTTTAGTAATCCATACTTCAGCATTCGCCTAACATTCTGGCCTGCGGCCTATAAAAAGTATCCACTTCTCCCGAGGTTGAGCTAAGAGCCACCCTCTCCATTAAACAATTGGTCAACTTGTTTCCCATCCTTGGAGCCAAATATAGAAAGGATGCTGCTCATTCAACAATAATGGCCGACTCCACTACTTCCAGCCTTAACTTGAGTACAGAGTCCAATCAGGTTGGAGCTGAAGATGCTAGGGAAATCCAGATCACCAACCAGGCTGCAGCTGATGATGGTAGCCGGAACCACAGCACATTCATGGATCCTAAATTGTACGTGGCTGCAGCAGATGGTGCCATCCATGTACTTCAGCAATGTGTTGATATTCATGTCCAACTAACCCCCAAAAATAACACGGTTCTCTATGTTGCTGCTCAATTCGGTCAGGCGGGCTGCGTTAACCGGATCCTTGAGTTGGCTTCTGCTTCATCACTATTGCAACAGCCCAATGAGAAAGGTGACACTCCACTTCACCTTGCAGCCAGAGAAGGGCATTTGACAGTGGTGAAAAATCTTATTCACGCTGCCAAAATACTTGGAGAAGAAGACACGGAAAGAGGGGCTGCAGCAGATTGGAAGGTGATGCTGAGGACGACAAATAACGAACAAGACACAGCCTTGCACGAGGCAGTGAGAAATCATCACCCTGAGGTGGTGAAGTTATTGATTAAGGAAGACCCCGACTTTACCTATGGTACTAATACTGAAGGCAACACTCCTCTTTACATCGCTGCGGAGTGAGGATTCGGAGACTTGGTACAGATGATCCTAGACAATTGCTCTTCACCAGCTCATAGTGGCTTCAGTGGTCGAACGGCTTTGCATGCTGCTGTAATTCTCAAAGACCCAGGTGCGTAGTGGAGGACGCACCATTTTTATTTACTGCTCGATTCACATTACAAGGGGAGACTTAATTTATTTTCTTAATTTTCTTAAATCTTTTTTTCTCTCTCTCTTTTGTTTATTTTATCAGCAATGACAAAGAAGATACTGGAATGGAAGCCTACTTTAACTAAAGAATTACATAAAAATGGGTGGTCTCCCCTTCACTTTGCAGCATATGTGGGTTGTCATCCAACAATAGTGACGCAATTGCTAGAGAAATCTGACACGTATGTTGTCTATCTAGGCGTCAAAGACCATGGAATTGGAAAGAGGACAGCTCTTCACATTGCTGCTAGCCGAGGCCATGTGGAAATAGTGAAGCTGCTGGTGTCACACTTTCCAGATTGCTGCGAGAAAGTTGATGATGAGGGCAATAATGTTCTTCACCTGATAATGCCAGAAAAGAAAATATTTTTAACTTCGGGTTTGTCAAATATTCCCTGGTTAAGGGTGAGAGGACTCACTTATGAGAAGAATGGTAAAGGAAAGACACCCCTCCATCTATTTCACAACAGTATCATACCTCCGGAACCGTTGTACAAGTTGATATGGGACACCTTAGTAAGATCAAGGGTAAGGCCGTCGAAATTTACAATTTCCTATGTACTGTTAGTTTTTGACATCCAATTTATTTTACCACTTTTTTTTTCTTTCTTTTTTTTTTTGTATCATATATAGTGAGAAAAAAAAAGGACGGATTTTTGTCTTAAAAAAATTGCTTCATAGATTATTATTTCACCCCTTTTAATTGAATTCCATGCTTTCTGTAAAAATTTTACAATTTCAGAGACGAATGCGAAGTTCCAGAATCGTTAGTCTGAGACCCTTAGGTTCGCTAGAGATCAAGGAAGACAGTGGAAGCAGCGAAAGTAAAGAAATTTCTGAAAGCAAAGAAAGTGAAGAAATATCTGAAAGCAAAGAAAGTAAAGAAATATCTGAAATTAAGAAAACAATGAAAAGCCATATGATAGTGGCGGCACTCATAGCAACCGTAACCTTCGCAGCAGGTTTCACACTACCTGGTGGTTACATTCAGAACGAAAGCAATAACCAGGGCTTGGCAGTCTTGTCCCTCCCTACCAATGGCACCAAGGGCAAGGACCGAGACATGGCAATTGCAGTAAGGGAAAATTTCAGAATTTTTGTCATGGCAGATGGCATAGCCATGTTACTTTCTATGTGCGCTATTAGTATTTATTTCTTTGCGTCATTCCCTATAAAAAATAAGAAGGTCGCCCAGGTATACTTATTCTGCGGCTATGCGCTCACCATGTCTGCGATGATTGCAATGGTGTTTGCATTTGTTGCAGGCCTGGGAGCCGTGCTGTATCCTTCTTCATTGCTTGAAGGTACCACCACTATCATCCCTTGGTTCTTCTTTCTTTTGTTTTTGGTTCCAATGTTTCTTACATTGACACCCAACCCAGTGTGGATTCTGTATGGCAAAAAAGTCAAGTCTTATACATTAATGTAAGTGATTTTAGGCATGTTTCAAGTCTTACATATTGTTTATGCTTTTACCGTAAAGTTTCCTATTACATTTGTAAATTACCGAGAAAAATATGCGTATGAATGCGTATGATTTTAGACATCTTTACCAGCCATGTACTTTATTTTAATAATATTGATGCCCCTGGTACATGCCCATAAGCTTAGCAGGAACTCTTTTATCAAAAAGCATTATTCTCACTACACTTATCTTACTAAATGTACCCATTCATGTTTTTTTCCTCTTTTTTACTTGTTAAATTTGTGAAGAAACCATCATATGATAAATATAAGGCTAAGTCTGTAAAAAGATATGTATCATTCTAAAGATTTTTAACTTTTTCATTATCAAATCATGAAATTAAATTCAGAACTTAAATTGACGATGATACCAAACACGCTTTTTTACTTATATTAATTTAACACTTAAATTTCAGCACTTGTAATTGACTTTAATTTTTCTTTGGGTGTAATTTTTATATCTATATTTGAAGTCAGGTTTTTATTAAATATTGGACTATTTCTTGGTTAAACAAAAAAATTAATTGTCTTCAAATCAAATGATAAAAGAAAAAAAAAAAAAAAGAGAGAGAGAGAGAGAGTTGAAGGTTATGTTTGGTTCTCGAAAAACTTGAGGAAAAATGTGAAGGAAAGAAAATAGAGAGAAAAAGTAAAAATAAATAAAAAATAAAGAAAAATAAAAAGTAGATTTAAATTTAATAAATTATTTTTTTACATTTCCTCAAACTCATTTTACTTATTTATCTCTATTATAACAAGATTAAGTAATTTAAAAATATAAAAATTTTAAATTAATTTTAATTATATTTGATTTTCTTTTATGTTTTTTATGATGAAACCAAATATGAGAAAACAATTTTCCTTAATATCTTCTGATAACCAAACATAGCTTAAAGAAATTGTGGATTACAAATTTCGGGGTTCATATCAATGGGAACCATAGATGTACAATATTTGGCTGAGCCCAAAAATAGGCCCAAATCAGGCCAACCAATCCAATTACCCAAGTTTCATTCCTCATAAAAGTAAATGTCCAAGAAAAAAAAATTCTTTTTTTCTTTTATTTTCTAACTATCATTGAAAACAAGATATGTTTTTCTTTTTTTTTCTTTCACCTTTCATTAAAAATTCCTCCTATTGTCAATTTTTTAAAATAAATATTTAGACTATATATATATAGATATTTGTTTATTTATCAAAAAGGAATAATAACATTTTAAACTTTTTAACAATGAATTGTTACATTTTAAAATTTTGCATACATTTTTAATTTACTTTAAATGGATTGTAAATTATAAAAAATAAAAATAAAAAAAAAATACATTCATATGAATGGACAATCTTACAAGTATCATAGCCTCTCGATGGGAGAATGGAATCATTAGTGGAAAGATCTATTGTTTGACATAGCCCAGAATAACCTGCAATGGACTATCAAAAAGGGCGAACTGTCTTAAAAAAAAAAAAATAGTCCACTGCTCAGTTATGCATTTCGCTCGTTCTAGAAAATCAAACCAAAAAGTAGCTTAAAGCAACGAAGATAGAGCTCTGAAGAAGAGGACTCTAACTCGTGCCAATGGAAGCAGACTCAAGGGATGAACATGCTCGATTGTTGACATGTTAGTAGGATTTGATGTTATAATGGACTAAGGTCCCAACTCTCTTTTTATTTCGATCTTCTTTTTAGCAAGGGAATTTGAAAGCCCCTTTGTTCCTTGAAAGATTAATTTAGTACTCGAGGGAACTGAAACTTAGTTATTTCTTCAACAGTGTATCCTTTCATAATATGGATTTTTCATAATATGGATTCCAAATGTGAATGAGTCAAATCATCTATTAGTGGACTAACTCTTTAAGAATTGTGAAAGATGTTCCCTATAAATATTCTTTTTATTGTTTCAGCTTATATGCTCCAAAAAGCGGTAGAAATAATAAAATATGGTCTTAATAAAACCATAAGTTATACCTTTTTTTTAAAAAAAAAATAAAGAATATTTTAAAAATAAAAATATTTGATAATATTTTCTTTAAAACAAATTGTAAAAAAAAAATATAATAATACTGAGTCAATTAGTACCAAATTTTTTTATCGAACCTAGCAGTTTTTAGAAATAATTTGTAATTTAAAAATTATATCAATTATTATGAGAACTTAGATCAAACAGGTCCATAAATACTGGCCAATAATTAGGATATAAATATATACTTATGATAAAAAGAGTAGCCAATATAGGGTTTAGGTTTTGATTCTTAAAACCTTGTGGATTGAATGAACATTTTGTGGTGGAATAACCATTATCAAAATTTATATTACTTTTTAAGGTTTAAATATTTAAATTTATTTTATATTTGTGTATAGATAAGTTTAATTTCTACTATTTTCAATTGGTTAAATATAATTTAAATTGCTAGAGTGTGGAATATTAATTTATATGGAATTATTTTTATTAATTTTCAAATATTTTATAAAAATTATAAATATCTATTTAATTTGTTCGTTTATTAATTGAAATCATCTTCTTCAACAAGTAGTTTATTGATGATAGTGACATACATCATCCAATAGTTTATTGATGATAGTGACACACATTATCCGTCGGTAACTTAATGAAAATTAATTATTAAATCTTCTTTATTCTTTATTTATAGCAAAAAACTTGTTATGTTGGTAAGAGTGAGTTTTTTTTTTTTTTTTTTTGCATTTTTCAACTGATTTAATCCATGGGCAATAATGACAATAAAATTCCATTAGATAATCCGTTGCTCAAAACTTCTATTTTGTTTATATTTTCCAACTGATGTAATCTATTGGCAATAGCGACTATGTAAAACTCCATTGGATAATCTATTGCCAAAAACTTTTTATTGGCCACGAAAAAATCGTATCACCAAACTTTTGGCAACACATATTTCCCTAACTATCATGTATTGGGAATACATGTAGGGACAATTTTTTTTCCCAATAGTATATTTTAATTGGGAGATGTCAAATTTCTTGTGGTATATCGAGCATTCATGACTTCACCATGTTGCTATATTGTATGATCTTTCAACCTTGAGAAAATATTAAGTTTTGCCAAAATTTGCAATGTCTTTAACCTACAAATGAGACCCTAATATGATCATATATTCTCTATGGATTGGGTCATTGTTGATGAAATGTGGCGGTAATAGGTTTTTTCAATAAAGCACCATGATATCTCATGGAGATTGAAACAGTATGTCTCTTTGGATGATTCTAAGGAAGTGTATTCAGGAAAAACTATGGTAGTAGTAATTCCATAGTAGGAACTTGATACATGTTCTTTGTGAGTTAAGCCTAAGTTAATCATACAATAGAAGGAACTGAGACTCAAGAATTGTAAATGTAATCTTAAAAGGTTGATAACATTCACTTTATTAAATTACAAATACTAATTCATAGGGAGCCTACATATAGTAGATAATTATGGATCCAAGGACTTTTGTCTCGTTATAATTACATGGGATACTAGAGTATAGTTGATTCTTTATAGTGAGATGTTGAATCAAATTTCAAAATTGGATTCTAAGTGGACCAGTATTTGCTTATGGGTACTAATTGTCCTTACTCAAGCTAGTATTCCTTGATAGTATGGTTTATGAGGGTTGTTTAAGTTTTTTGTTCACTATTGTATATAAAGGCATTTTTATAAATACGTAAGATTTGACAAGAGCTTGTGAACAGTCTTTTTGAATTGGGCTAATTAATTTATCATAATCTAATTAGACTAATTAATCAATTAGAACCCATGTGAGCTAAATCTTTCAGAGAGATCCCAATATTTTTCTTACAACTTTAGACTCTAGTATTTTTTTTCCCCAAGGTGAAGGTAACCTAATTCAGGTCCGCTTTGTCAATTGAGTAAACAAACTTGCATCTTAAATTTGATTCAAATTCCATGTCTATAACAGGCACCACATATTAAAGGGTTCACATCCGAGTATTGCTAGTTGATGAGAGTTGCTTAAAAAAAAGGGTAAAGTAGAATCACTTAGGTTATTCTCTCAATTACAATCAAATGCAATTGGATCTAGTATGAGTTGGTGATGAATGACTTATAGTGTGTGGGGTCTCCAAAAACAAGTAATATTTGGTGGGCCTTTATCCATTTTTAGGTCCATTAGGGTTTTCATTGGTTGGAACCAAGGAAAAAAAAATAGAAAACCTTAAGTGATTAGTGATATGTAAGAATATTTTGCTGGGCATCAACGTGAAAATTCTGGTAAAAAAGATAGGAGATGGAAAATGTCAGGGGCAGGGAGTTTTTTTTACCAATTTATTGTAAATTTCCTAATTTTATCATGATATTTTGATGAATTCTTCCTTTTTTATTTTTTTGGGCATGCCACATCAATGCCTATTAAAAAAATTTGAAGTGCAAGGGGCTGGCCGCATGCCTAGGCCTTATAGTGTGAAAAGGGGTCCCTTAGCCACCAAGACAATTTTATCATCATTATTATATATTTATGTAATATGTAATCCTTGTTCTATGCCGTAAATGCACAACATGAAACCATCATTATGATGACGTTTAGTTCCCTTGATTTCAATCATTGACCATGTCCTATCTTCTTTTAAATATGTTTTAGGTAGTCTCGGTCCACGAGTCGCATCCCATCTTTCTATATTTTTGGTGAGCCATTCCCTCTATCATTAGTTTCCTTTCCTTCCTTTTTCCATCTCTTATTCACCCTTACATTCATCTCTCTTGATTGAAAGGTCTCCAAAGTTTCTTATAGTTATTGTTTCAACTTCTCCTTTAGTAAAGCCCTCTTTCAGTCTTATGATATTTCACCTTTCCCTTGGTGTCTCTTGAACATATTTCATGATTTGAGTTAGCCCTTTCTCTACATCTTTCTCCTTCCTTCTCTCTTTCTATCCTTTCCACTCATCCCTCTCATACCCATTTTTTCCCCTTTCTTCACCACTACCCATTGCACACCGTACCGTACACCACGCACCACCTCTCCCATGGTTGCATCTCACACTAAGTTATCACCATCTTCATTTAAGGTACTTCAAACACAGGTAAAACCCTTCCTTTAGATCTTTAAAATGTTAAATTTTGAGTAGTTGGATTTGTTTATGGACTTTAAGCTTGGGCTAATTTGCATATTGGATGTTGATCAAAGCCCTTTTTATTTTTGTTATGGATATGAATGTTAGGTTTTGCATGTTAGATCATATTGGACTTTGGGTTTGTGTTCATTTGGGCCTTCTAGGCCTTAGTATGATCAGTTGCTATTTTGGGCTTGTTTGCATATTTGTTATTGGGTTTTATTTCACTTAGGCTTGATTTTTATTGGATTGGGCTTGTTGTTATTTGCTTTGGGCTCGTCCTTGTTCTCTTGTGGGTTTTTATTTTGCATTGGTTGATTGAGAGATGACCATTGGAGGATTAAAAAATAAGGTTGGATGATCAACACGTGGAGCAATGGGGAAACAAGTTGAAGGCTACATAAAGTAGAAAACCTTAGGTCATGTTTGGTTGGTTGGATATAGCATGTGATAGGATAAGAGAGGGGATATTATATCCTATCATCTCATGTTTGGCTAGTGATAGGATTAAATAAGTTATCATATCACTTATCCTATACTATGTTCGGTTGAACATAGGATAGGATAAGTGGTGAGATATATTATCCACTTTTTTTTTTTCATTTCTTTCACATGAGATATATCAATTTCATGGTAAGATATGGAATATATATATCTCATGTATTAAAAATTTATTTTTTATCATTTTTTTTAATATACTCATTTTACGAAATAATTTTTTTATTATAAATTAAATTTATGATTAAAAAACTAAAAAAAAATATTTATAAAATAATATGAATATATGATATATAAAAATTATTTTTATATATTAAATAACATAATATAAAAAAATATTTGTAAAACTTAAATATTTTAATCTTGAATATTGTTAAACATAACAAAATTTTCATTTTTTAAAATAAAAAATATTTGAATGTGAAATAATTTTTATTTTAAACATTAAAAATAATATATATTTCATATTAATTTTTATTCATTTCATAAATTAAATATAATATAATATAATATAATATAGATATGTTACCTTAAAATATCATAGGATATGTATATCCAATGATATCATATTCCATTGGAAATCATATCCTGAGATATGCATATCCTATCTAATGGGATTTGATATCCTAAGATATACATATCCTATTATATCCTGTCAATAAAACATAGCCTTGGGATTTAGGAAGAGGTGGTGGACGATTCATAGTGGAGTACAACCCTCTCATTTTTTGCTTCTCTTTTCTCTTGTATTTTCTAAGTGATTGTATTTTGTGAGGGAGAGTAAGATACTTTGTTGTGTTATTTTTCAACTTCAGTTTAGGAGATGTGGAAGAGCCACTACCATTGGGATTGACTTGTTGTAAACCCATACTCTATTGGATGCATTTCCTCATCTCTATTTGGTTTTGACATTTTATAAAAATAATTTAGGTTGATAGCTCCATTCTTTCTTATTATTTCATTTAGTTTGTCCATATTCTTTTGTGTATTTTTTGCAATTTTTCATTCCATTTTATTTTTAGCCATCAAATTTCTAAAATCTGAAATTTCTTTAATAAAATTATAATTGTTTTTTTTTTTAATAAACTATAAAACTTTTTCATAATAAAAACTACAAAGATACTTTTTAAATACAAAATTGTAAGAACCTTTTTATTTTTTATTTTTGAATAAAACTGCAGAATATTTCTTTAAATTAGAAAAAAAACTGTTAAAATGTTTTTTAATAAAAAAATGTCAAATATTTCTTTAAATAAAAATTGTTAGGAAGCTTTTTAAATAAAAATTGTTAAAATCTTTTGTTCAAGTAAAAACTATAGAATATTTCTTTTGCAAAATTATTTTTTTCAAAAAAAAAAAAGGGTAAAATCACTTCTTTAAATAAAAATTTCAAAATCACTTTTTCAAATGAAAAACATAAGATCTTTTTTTAAATAAAAATTTCAAAATTACTTTTTCAATAAAAGCTATAAAATCATTTCCTAAATATAATTGGATTGAGAATAATTTTGTAAGTACAAGTTGTACAAATCCTTTTTAATAAAATTGGGTTAAAATCTCTTTTTGTAAATGAATATGTAAATATCTTCTTCTTCTTTTTTTTTTTTTTTTTTTTTTTTTTTTTTTAATTTTGTAGAAAATCATTTTTTTTGGAATAAAAATTGAAACAAAATATTTCTTGAAAATAAATTTGTAAAAATTCTTTCTTTTTTAGCAAAAGCAAATAAAAAATAAAAATATTTTTCTTGTAAATAAAACAAAATTAAAAATTTTCTTCTTAAAATTAAAATTGTATTCAATAAATTATTTTAATAAAAACAAAAAAAAATCATTTCAAAAATAAATTTGAATGTGAATAAAAATCAAATCTTTTGTCAATAAATTAAATCCTTGTGAATAAATAAATTGAGATCATTGATCAAAATTTTTTTTAAATGTGAATAAAATTCTTTTGAAATTTCTTATAAATATTGTGATATTTAGAAATAATCAAATCATTTATCCAATTAGTCTAATAAATTAATTTATATATATTTTTTACCAATGTTGTAAGCTAATTTATTTATCATACCAGTGTTGTAAATTAATCTGTTTATCATACTTTTTTTTTTGGTGTTTGTGGTTAATTAATCAACTATTATAATTTCATCATTAGTTTAGTAAAAACCTTTTTTAAGACTTAAAAAGGTGTTATTTTGATCCGGATTTAAACTCGAATTTCGGCAAACTCGAATTTTAAGCTCAAATTTTGGAAAACTCGAATTTTGATAAAGTTGATTTTAAACTCGAATTTTGGCCAACTTGCTTTTAAACTCGAATTTTGGCGAACTTCCTTTTCCCTCGCCAATGAGCAAAAAAGAACTTGCTTTTCCTTCACCGATGAGTGGAAAAGAGAAAGCAAAAAAGAACCAAAGAAGGAAAAGATAGGAAAAAGAAATGAGAGAGAAAAAAAAAAAAAATCAAATCTCCTCCACCACCGATCCAAAGAAAAAGCAAAAGAGGAAAATGGACAAAAAAAATAAATAAATAAAATAACTTTTCTAGGTAGATATATGCTTCACAAAAGGAACACCTTACAGGCGCCATGGTGCGAGTTAATCTTTATTATTTTCCTCACAGGACAATTTTCCTAGGCAATTTCTCTTCTTTTTTTTAGTCTTTCAGCTTTCAGACAACCACTTTCCCCATTTCTTTTTTTCTTTCCCAGCCGCACACATGCCATAACAGCCGCTGGACAACAGTCTCCCGCTGCAGCCATGAAAGGCCTTGTCACCATCAATCCAACCACCAAGTTAACCGCTTGGCTTTTTATTTTTTTTATTTTCAAAAAAAAAAAAAAAACTAAGTGGCAAATCTCCTCCACCGCCATCCAAAGAAAAAGCAAAAAGAGGAATACCTTGCAAGCATGGTACTATTTCATCTTTCCCATCTGTCACAGTGGGAGCAACTCTGAATTGCGAAATAATATTGGGAGTAGTTTCCCTCGATCTGCCTCATCGGAGCAAAGTATAGAACGGATACTTGTCAAACAACAATGGCCGATTCCACTACTTCCAAACTAAACTTGAGTACAGAGTCCATTCAGGTTGCAGCTAAAGATGCTCAGGAAGTCCAGATCACCAACCAGGCGGCAGCTGAAGATGGTTGCCTGACCAAGATCACATTCATGGATCCTAAATTGTACGTGGCTGCAGCAGATGGTCACATCCATGTACTTGAGCAATATGATGAAATTCATGTCCAACTAACCCCAAAAAAGAACACAGTTCTTCATGTTGCAGCCCAATTCGGTCAAGCGGACTGCGTTCAGTGGATCCTTCAGTTGCCTTCTCCTTCATCACTATTGCAACAACCCAATGAGAAAGGTGACACTCCACTTCACCTTGCAGCCAGAGAAGGGCATTTGACGGTGGTGAAAAATCTGATCAACGCTGCCAAACAACTTCAAGAAGGAGACTCGGAGAGAGGAGGTACAGCAGTTTGTAAGGTGATGCTGAGGATGACAAATGAGGACCAAGACACAGCCTTGCACGAGGCAGTGAGATATCATCACCCTGAGGTGGTGAAGTTATTGATTCAGGAAGACCCCGACTTCACCTATGGTGCTAATACGCAGGCAACACTCCTCTTTACATCGCTGGCTGAGTGTGGATTCGGAGACTTGGTGCAGATGATCCTAGACAATGCGCTTCACCAGCTCATAGTGGCATCAAAGGTCGGACGGCTTTGCACGCTTCGGTGATTCTCAATCACCAAGTATTGGACGATCCACCATTTTTTTTTATTGCTAATCAAATTACAAGAGGAAGCTTTTTATTTATTTCTTTATTTCCTTAAACCTTTTTATATCTCTTTTTGTTCCTTATTTTATCAGCAATGACAAAGAAGATACTGGAATGGAAGCCGGCTTTAACTAACGAATTAGATGAAAAAGGTGGTCTCCCCTTCACTTTGCTGCATATGTGGTTGTCATCCAACAATAGTGAAGCAATTGCTAGAGAAGTTCTGAAAGGTATGTTGTCTATCTAGGCGTCAAAGACCATGGAAACAGGACAGCTCTTCATATTGCAGCGAGTCGCGGCCATGTGGACGTAGTGAAGGTGCTGGTCTCACACTTTCCAGATTGTTGCGAGAAAGTTGATGATGAGGGCAATAATGTTCTTCACTTGATTATGCCAGAAATAAAAATATTTGTAACTTCGGGTTTGTCAAACATTCGCTGGTTAAGGGTGAGAGGACTCATGAATGAGAAGAATGTTGAAGGAAAGACACCCCTCCATCTGTTTCACACTTCTCCCTTGTCTAAGGATGACAACAATATCATACCTCCAGAAACGATCTTCACGTGGATATTGGACACCTTAGTAAGATTAGGGGTAAGGCCGTCAAAATTTTCAATTTCCTATGTACTGTTAGTTTTTGACATCCAATTTATTTTACCACTTTTTGGATTTTTCTCTTAAAAAAAATTGCACCATGGATTATTATTTCACCCCTTTTAATTGAATATCTATCCATGCTTTCTGCAAAAAATTTATAATTTCAGATTCGGGAGCGAAGCTCCAGAGTTAGAATGAGACCCTTAGGTTCGCCAGAGATCAAGGAAGACAGTGGAAGCAGCGAAAGGAAAGAAAGTGAAGAAATATCTGAAATAAAGAGAACAATTAAAAGCCATATGATAGTGGCGGCACTCATAGCAACCGTAACCTTCGCGGCAGGTTTCACACTACCTGGTGGTTACATTCAGAACGAGAGCAATAACCAGGGCATGGCAGTCTTGTCGCTCCCTACCAATGGAACCAAGGGCAAGGACCGAGACATGGCAATTGCAGTAAGGGACAGTTTCAAAAGTTTTGTCATACAAGATAGCATTGCCATGGTACTTTCTATATGTGCTATTGGTATGTTTTCCATTGCGTCATTCCCTACAAAAAATAAGAAGACCGTTCTGGCATACTTACTTTTCGGCAATTTTCTCACCATGATTGCAATGGTTGCAATGGTGTTCGCATTTGTTGATGGCCTGGCAGCTGTGCTACATCGTTCTTCATTGCTTGAAGTTATCACCGGTTACATCCTTCCGGTCTTTATTTTGCTTTTGTTTTCTATTCTAGTTGTTCATGCATGGGCACCCCCCCGATGGTTGATTCTGTATATATGGCAAAAGTTGAGACTTGTACAACAATGTAAGTCCTTTTAGTCATGTTTCAAGTCTTTCATACTGCTTATGCTTTTACCATTAACTTTCCTATTACATTTAGAAATGAGGGAAACATATGCCCTTTTTTTTAAAAACGAATAAATGCAGTCTCCACTTTTTATCTTTACCAGCCATGTACTTTATTTCAAAAATATTGAATTGATCAAAAAAACATTATTCTCACTTATCATACGAATGCTTCTATCTGAGGGTATATTTTTACTTAAAAGGTGTTTTTAAAAAAACATTAGTTATTTGGTAAAATTTAAAAAACACTTTAAAATTTTGAAAAATCACTTATAATATTAAAAAATTATTTGTAGTGTTTTTTAGAAAAACACTTCATTGGTTATTCTTCTAAAAATGCTTTCTGAAAAAGATTCTTTCACTGAAAACATTTCAAATAAAAACACTCCCGAACACATTCTAAATCCACACTTTCATGTTTTGACTTCTTTTTACATATTAGATTTGTGAAAAAACCATGGTATAATAGATATAAGACTAAGAGTGTGTTTTGGAGGAATTCTATAAAGCATTTTTAGTATTTCTAACACTTGAATGTTAAAAATTTCAAATATTAAAAATATGAAAAACGTTTCTTAGAATCACTACCAAACGGGTTATAAAAGTACTTTGATAGTGTTTTTATTTGAAAGTGTTTTTTCATAAAACATTACAAGTGATTTTTAAGATTTTTAAAAATATTTCCTAAAGTTTACCAAAAACTTATGCTTTTAGAAAAACACTTTTTAGGCTAAAACCATTTCTCTAAATCACTATAAAACAAACTCTAAGTCTATAGAAAGAAATCATCCTAAAGACTTTAACCTATTTCATTATCAAACCATGAAATTAAATTTAGCACTTAAATTTACTTTAATAACAAACACTTTTTACATAATTATATTAATTTAACACTTAAATTTCAGCACTTATAATTGACTTCAATTTTTCCTCAGGTGTAATTTTTATATCTATATTTGAAGTCGGGTTTTTATTAAAGATTGGATTTTCTTGGTTAAACAAAAATTTTCATTTTCTTCAAACCAAATGATAAAAAAATAAAATAAAAAATCAGTTGAAAGAAATTGTGGATTACAAATTTCAGAGTTCATAACAGAGGGAATTGTAGATGTACAATAATTGGGTGAGCCCAAAAATAAGACCAAACCAGCCCATACCAATTCAATTACCCAAGTTTCACTCCTCGTAGAAGTAATGCTATGTTTGGTTCCTAGAAAATTTGAGGGAAAATGCAAGAGAAAGAAAATACAAAGGAAAAATAGAAAGAAAGAAAAAATAAAGGAAAATAAAAAAAAATAAATTAAAAGTCGATAAATTTTATTTTTTTTACTTTAAACTCATTTTATTTATTTTAACTCATCAATATAAAGATTAAATAATTTAAAAATACATAAGTTTTTAATTTGTTTTAATTATATTTGATTTTCTTTTATATTTTTCACATGACAACCAAACATAAAAGAATCATTTTCCTTTACATTTTTTTTTTCTTTCTTTAGTATTTTCCGAGAACCAAACATAACCTAAATGTCCAAAAAAAATTCCCAAATTCTTGCTTGTTCATTGAATTTTTTTCTTTTATTTTCTAGCTATCATTGAAAACAGCTTGAAGAATTTAACACCAATATGAAGAATGTGAAGTTGTTTAACATTACCAACAATCACTTTGTCAATTCCTTGGTATGGTTGGACACCTGAGAGAGTGTGGACACCTTGGGATAGATGATGTGTTGCACCGGTATCGAAGAACCAAGATTCATCATTTATCGTAGGAGGAGATGCAAGCATAGCTTGCATTTAGGTGTTGTTGTTGGATTTGTTAACTGGAGTGGTATTGTTGGTGGTGTTATAACCTTGAAAATTGACATCAAAACGGTGGTAGCAGTTGATGATCGTGTAGCCAAATGATACGTGAGCCTTGCAAGACTTAGTCAGTAGTCTATTAACTATTCTCCACTTAATAAGCTGGTCGGAGCTAGTCTTCAGCATGTTGTTTTATTTGTTTTTCCAGGTGGACTGGCCTTAGTTCTTTCCTAAGTTATAACATTGTTTGTTATTTCCCAACTGTAAGACTATTATAAATAGTCGGTATTATGATCAATAAAGGGGAGCAGAAATTCCAGAAATCCTTCTCCGTCGTTTTTTTTCTCTTCTACCTTCTCTTCCTCAAATTTAACCTTATCATTTGGAACAATACTTGCGATGTTTTGCAGGTGATCAACCGCAAAAATGGCCCGAGTGGATTCTCTGGGCTGAGTTCAGCTATAATGCTTCCATCCATTCCTCAACCAAAATGACACCATTTGAAGCCGTCTATGGAATTCCTCCACCAAGCATTCTAACTTATGTTCCAGGTACTTCTCGCATTCAAGCAGTTGATGAATACCTCTGTGACCGTGACACCATCTTAAGTGTGCTACGCCACAACCTTTCACTAGCTAGTTAGCGAATGAAATGTCAAGCAGATCAGAAATGACGAGAAGTCTCCTTTGATATTGGCGATTATGTCTATCTGAAGCTCCAACCATATCGCCAAACTTCTGTGGCCTTTCGAGCTTCAATGAAGCTTGCTCTACGTTTCTTTGGCCCTTATCAGATTATGGGAAAAGTAGGTCCAGTGGCTTATCGGTTAGCTCTCCCTCCGGGGACTAAATTCACAATGTATTTCATGTTAGCATGTTGCGGAAACATTTGGGTCCAGTACATACTCTAGTTCAGAATCAACTTCCTCCAGTCTCAAAAGATTCTGTTATACTACCACAACCTGAAGCTGTACTTGATCGACGAGTTATTCAAAAAAGGAAATACCGTCCAAGGTCTGAAGTTTTAATCAAGTGGAAGGGAGCTCCAAGGGAAGATGCAACCTGGGAGAACGAATGGCGCTTCAACAGGTCCTATCCAGGTTTTTATCCTTGCGGACAAGGATCCTTGAGGGAGGAGGCATGATACGTGAGCCTTGCAAGACTTTGTCAGTAGTCTGTTAACTATTCTCCACTTAATGAGCTGGTCGGAGCTAGTCTTCAGCATGTTGTTTTATTTGTTTTGCCAGGTGGACTGGCCTTAGTTCTTTCCTAAGTTATAGCATTGTTTGTTATTTCCCAACTGTAAGACTATTATAAATAGTCGGTATTACGATCAATAAAGGGGAGCAGAAATTCCAGAAATCCTTCTCCGTCCTCTTCTTCTCTTCTACCTTCTCTTCCTCAAATTTAACCTTATCACCAAACTTCCCACAGAGCTAGCACTACGGGCGATTGTTGTTATTGTTGCTGTGATGTCCTTGACCTGGCCACCAGATGGACTTCTCCCTGGATTATATCCAAAGGCATTTTTGTTGTGGGTGTGATTATTTAGGTTATGGTTCTTCTTCTTGTTATAACTTCGGTTTTGTGAAGTAGCCAAATCGGCAAAGATAACATCTTCTTCAACCACAAAAATTTGAAAGCATAAACATTGTTCATGGGTAAGTAGGATGTTGTGTACTGAGTGAAGAAAAATATCATCTTCACGGACTGTAAGTGAGGCAACTATGGAGTTATAATCCGCTCCAAGATCTCAAAGAGAAGTTCGAGAATTTGGTCCATTTCTGTTACGACTCCTCCAATGGTATCTTAAGGATATACCCCATCATTGAGAGACAACCTTTTCGTGTTGTCTGAAACTCCAGTCGAACTTGCATTACTCAGGCCTTTGATGAGGTCGAGAAGATCTTCTATAAAGCAGACCATGTTGCATGAGAGGTTTGATATCCAATGATCTGTCCCATAATTTCAAGAATGAGCGAAGAGTAGATCAAATTGTTGCCGCAAGATAAAATTTGGGTTTAAATTGTTGGAAACTGTTTTTTATAAAATAATTAAAAAAATAGAATATAAATTTTTAAGTTTGTGGCCCATTTAAATATTATTTTTCATAAAATAAATGAAATGTGGGATCACATCTCTTATGGAGTAACCACTCATGTCTACAAACGTGAGGCATATTACTCGGTTGAAAACTACCTGGAGTCTTCTTTGATAGGAAGAACATAATAGAAAATATAGATATACAACATTAATTCTAGAAGTGGAAAAAAAGGGTCTTTGTTCTACAATAAAAAGTTTGTGAAGTAGCTAGATCGACAAAGATAACATCTTCTTCAACCACAAAAATTTGAAAGCATAAACATTGTTCATGGGTAAGTAGGATGTTGTGTATTGAGTGAAGAAAAATATCACCTTCACGAACTATAAGTGAGGCAACTATGGAGTTATAATCTGATCCAAGATCTCAAAGAGAAGTTGGAGAATTTGGTCCCTTTCGGTTACGAGTTCTCCAATGGTATCTTAAGGATATACCCCATCATTGAGAGACAACCTTTTCGTGTTGTTTGAAACTCCGGTCGAACTTGCATTCCTCAAGCCTTTGATAAGGTCGAGAAGATCTTTTGTAAAGCAGACCATGTTGCATGAGAGGTTTGATATCCAATGATCTTTCCCATAATTTCAAGAATGAGAGAAGAGTAGATCCAACTCATGATTATGCGATCAAATTGTTGCCACAAGATAAAATCTGGGTTTGAATTGTTGGAAATCAATTTTTATAAAATAAGAAAAAATAGAATAAAATTTTTTAAGTTTGTAGCCTATTTAAATATTATTTTCCATAAAATAAATGAAACGTGGGGTCACATCTCTTATGGAGTAACCACCCATGTCTACAAATGTGAGGCATATTACTCCGTTGAAAGCTACCCTAAGTCTTTTGATAGGAAGAACATAATAGAAAATATAGATATATAGTATTAATTCCAGAAGTGGAAAAAAATGTCTTTGGTCTACAAGAAAAAGTCTGTGAGTTCCATCGATGCATGGATATAAGGTCTTGTAAGGACTAGTCAACTAATCCCTATTTTATGTGAATCTGATTGTCATGATAGAAGGTACGATCTTGGATTGTCAGAAGATACGATCGTATATGATGAGAGAAATTTATCTCCATATTCATTGGGTTGGGTATTTCTTATTTAATCAAATGAAGAAAATTCAGTAGACACTTCTCATTTGGGATGTTATGTTTTTGTTATGAGATTTATCTCTGAGTGGCTTATCTCATATTATCTGAGATTTATAGATAAATATAAATAGATAAATCTGGATCTGGCAATATATTCGGTATGGTTATTGGTTGTTTATAGATATATCTGTTTTAGTTCTCCTATTTATATTAACAGAGAACTAAGGCCCATGACTTGTTAGAAGTTGTTTCCTCTAAACTTAATTGTTGGCTCCATCACTATGAACAACTTGTATAAATTAATTTTTTATAAAGTAGTATTTAGAAACACTACTTATATTTGTTTACCATTGATTTTGGTCATTTTTTATGTTATACTAAAGTAACATTTGATTAATTAAGTAATAGCCATAGCATTCTTGATTATGATAATGTTAAGTGACAAAAGAAAGTTTAATTTTTGTCACATTAAATTCATAACATCAATATTTGTAAATAATCATAAAAATAATAATTTTACCCCACGGGGTAATTATTAGGTTTTGTGTTTATTTAGGATGGGATGGTAAAAAGGAAAAAAAAAATGTTGCCTACAGGCCTAAAATTACCAGTCCCATTATAAAGTAATTAAAAAAAAAATCATTTATGTGTCATATTCATTCCACAAGAAAGTTTATGATCACATATTGATTTTTGTTGATTGAATTAATTTACATTAGTAAATTTTAATTTTTTGCTTCATTGCATATTAGTAAGCTTTGTCATTTATTTTGTAGTTCAATCTATATTTGTTCCAAATTTTGATTCATCTCGTATACCTTCCTTGAATGGTAATAATTATGCTGATTAGAAGGAAAAAATTCTCCTTACATTGGGATGCATGGACCTTGATTTAACACTTCCTATGGATGAGCCACTAGTTCCTATGGAATCAAGTACCCAAACTGAGAAAACATCATATGAATGTTGGGAGCGATCTAATCGCTTAAGTTTGATGTTTATCAAATCTAATATTGGGAAAAGTATTTGTGGTTCAATTTCTTAATGTGCTAAGGTGAAAGAATATCTCAAGGCTATTGAACAACAATTTGAGACTTCTGAAAAGGCTTTGGCTAGCACCCTAATGACAGAGATGTGTTCGATGAAGTTCAATGGAACCAAAGGAGTGTGTGAGTACATAATGGAAATAAGGGATATTGCTGCTCAACTTAAGTCATTGGAGATTGAGATGTCTGAGTCATTTCTGGCTCACTTCATTCTTAATTCTCTTCCATTTGAGTATGCACTTTTTAAGATTTTAGACAACAACACATAAGAAAAATGGTCTATCAATGAACTTTTGGCCATGTGTGTGCAAAAGGAAGGAAGACTAAATCAAGAAAGAATTGAAAGTGCCCATTTGGTGACTCAAGAAAAAAACCAGGCAAGAAAGGTAAAGGAAGGCAAAAAACGCCTCTTAATCATGTTAATAAGGGCGATATCAAGTGCTTCTTTTGTAAGAAGAAAGGACACATCAAGAAGAGTTGTTCCAAATTTAAGGCTTGGCTTGAAAATAAAGGTAATTTCATATCTTTAGTGTGTTACGAATCTAATATGGTTCATATTTCTTACAACACTTGGTGGATTGATTCTAGTACTACAATTCATGTTGCCAATACCATGTAGGGCTTCTTAAACCAAAGGAAACCAACAAAAAGTGAACGCTCTATCTATTCAGGAAATTGGATAAGTTCACATGTGGAAGCGATTAAGACCTATAGACTTGTTCTTAGGTTTGGCTTTGTTTTAGACCTTGAAAGAACTTTTTTTGTTCCATCATTTTCTAGGAATCTTATTTCAGTTTCGAGACTTTTACCATATGGTTTTAGTTTTAAATTTGTTGGTATTTCATTTCATTTGATAAAAGACAATGTCGTTGTTGGTGATGGTATTTTGGATAATGGTTTATTCAAACTCTACTTAAATCCAGGTTTTAATCATAGCCTTACAACTATGCATGGAAATGTTGACATTAAGTGTGGTGTTATAAATGAGAAATCTTCCATATCGTGGCATAAGAGATTAGGTCATATCTCTATTGAAAGAATTAAAAGATTGGTGAATGATGGAATCCTTGAGGCTCTTGATTTTACTGATTTTGATAGTTGTGTGGACTACATTAAAGCAAAGCAGACCAACATGACTAAGAAGCAGAGTGTTAGGAGGACTTATGATATTTTAGAAATCATACACACTGACATTAGTGGTCTTTATGATATGTGCTTAAATGGTCAAAGATATTTTATCACCTTTATTGATGACTACTCACGATATATGTATCTCTTTTTACTTTATGATAAGTGTGAAGCACTATAGGCTTTCAAAATCTATAAAGCAGAGGTAGAGAAATAATTGGGTAAACAAATTAAGATTGTAAATTCAGATAGAGGTGGTGAATATTATGGTAGGTACATTGAAAAAAAACAATTATCTGGCCCATTTGTATGGTTTCTACAGGAACATGGCATTGTTGCCCAATACACAATGTCTGACTCACCATTCCAAAATGGTGTGGTTGAAAGATGAAACCGAACTCTAAAGGACATAGTTAGGAGTATGGTTAGTAACTCCATCCTTGTGGAGTGAGGCCATAAAGACAACGACATATGTACTAAATCGGGTTCCAACCAAGGTAGTTCCTAAAACTCCTTTTAAGTTATGGAAATGTTGGAAACCCAGTCTAAGGCATGTACATGTATAGAGTTGCCCCGCTGAGGTTAGAGTTTATAATCCACAAGAGAATAAATTAAATTCAAGAACAGTCAGTGGATATTTCATTAGCTATGCAGAAAAGTCTAAGGGATGCAAATTTTATTGTCCTTCTCATGCTACAAAAATTATAGAATCTCATAATGCAAGGTTTCTGGAGAATGATGTGATTAGTGAAGCAATGAACCTCGACACTTAGTGTTTGAGGAAGGCCATAATATTGAACCCACTCTCGAATCTTCAAGTAAACTAATTATTTTCCTGGATAATCATTAAGATTCGACAATCCAAGAGGCACCAGTTGTTAATGAACCACATCATGAGGATATTCTAGTGGATCTAGAGAATCCTCAAGCAATATTGAAATATCTAAGGTAAGACTTGTAGCTAAAGGATTAACTCAACAAGAAGGAATTGATTATCATGATACCTTTTTCCTGTTTCAAAAAATGATTCATTTTGGATAATCATGACATTAGTAGCTCATTTTGATATGAAGCTACATCAAATGGATGTAAAACCAACTTTCCTTAATGGAGATTTAGAGGAAGAGGTTTACATGAAACAACCAAAAGGGTTCATCACAAATGGAAATGATCACATTGTTTGCAAGCTTGAGAAATCTATATATGGACTAAAATAAGCATCCTGTCAATGGTATTTAAAGTTTATGATGTTATTTCTTCATTCGATTTTATGGAAAGTGTTATGGATCAATGTATATATCATAAGGTCAGTGGGAGCAAATAATTTTCTTAGTCTTATATGTGGATGATATTTTGCTTGCTTCAAATGATTTGGGCTTGCTTCATGAGGTGAAGCGATTTCTCTCGCAACAATTTGATATGAAATATATGGGTGAATCTTCTTATGTCATTGGCATAAAGATTGAGAGAGATAGATCTCAACGGATATTAAGATTGTCTTAAGAAACATATATCAATAAAGTGCTTGAGAGATTTTGCATGAAGGATTGTTCACCTAGTACTGCACTAATTGTTAAAGGTGACAAATTTAGTTTGAACCAATGCTCGAGTAATGATTTGAAGAAGAAAGAGATGAAAAACATTTCTTATGCTTCTGTAGTTAGGAGCTTAATGTATGCTCAAGTTTATACAAACCTAACATTTCTATGCAATATGGATGTCGGGTAAATATCAAAGTAATCCAGGTCTGGAACTCCATGGAAAACTACAAAGAAAGTCATGCAATACCTTAAGGGGACTAGGGACTAATACAGACGATTTGATCATTTGGATGTGGTTGGATATTCAGGTTCTGACTTTGATGGTTGCCTTGATTCTAGAAAGTCAACATCTGGATATGTCTTCTTATTAGCTGGAGGGGTCATTTCATAGAGAAGTGCAAAGCAAACATTGGTTGCTACTTAGACCACAGAAGTAGAATTTGTTTCATGTTTTGAAGCAACATCACAAGCTATTTGGTTGAGGAGTTTTATTTCAAGGCTTTAGGTTGTTGACTCAATTTCTAAGCCATTGAGGATTTACTACAATAACTCTATTGCAGTGTTTTTAGCCAAGAATAATAAAAATGGAAGTCACAGTAAACACATCGACATTAAGTACTTAGCTATTAGGGAACATATTCAATCAAACAAGGTGGCTATTGAGCATATTAGTACTGGATTGATGATTGTGAATCCTTTGACGAAAGGATTGCCACTTAAGGCTTATAAGGAACAGGTTGAGCATAAGGGACTCAATTCTGTTTTGTAAATTTCATGTAATTGAGACACCCTTTGTGTTTTATTGCATTTTCTGGTTGATATGAAAACTCCAATTATTTCAAGTTTGTCTTCTCATTTTGGTTGTATACATAAGTTTAAAGAATGACAATATGCATGTTATGAATGTTAAGTAGACCCTGAATGAGAACTTAGAAGCTCATTCATAAAGGAATGACTCACATATTGTTCTTATTCAAAAGAGAAAGTTACATTGTAATACGTGAAAAGTAATACTCGTTCTTAGAGGACCTACGGCCATGATTCATGTGTTTTAAACTCCTTTGATAAAGTATAATGATTTAGGAAAAAATATGTTGTGTATTAATTTAATTAATACATATTAAGGAATTTTTATGGACCAAGTGGGAGAAATGTTGGAAACCGTTTTTTATAAAATAAAATAAAATAGAATAAAAGTTTTTAAGTTTGTGGCCCATTTAAATATTATTTTCCCTAAAATAAATGAAACGTGAGGTTACATCTCTTATGCAGTAACCACCCATGTCTACAGACATGAAGCATATTACTTGATTGAAAATTACCGTAAGTATTTTTTGCTTGGAAGAAGAGAATAGAATATATAGATATACAATATTAATTCCAGAAGTGGGAAAAAAGAGTCTCTAGTCTACAAAAATAAGTCTAAGTTCCATTGGTACATGGACATAAGGTCTTGTAAGTACTAGCCAACTAATCCATATTTTATGTGAATATAATTGTCATGGTTGGAGGTACGATCTTAGATTTTCATTTTGTTACTTGCAATTTTAGAGATTTTATCTTACATGAATCACCCGAATTTGTTATCCTTGGAGGGCAAATCTTCAACCCTTCAATATATTCTTCAAAGCCGTTGGCAAACACCACATTCTCCATCTTTGTGCACCAAGGAATGCAGTTGTTTCCGTCTGAGTTTGATTGGAAGAGCATGGTTCAATGCTTGCATTGGCTGAATGGCACCAGCTGGCAGAAAGAGAGATAGAAGGAAGCTCTGAAGCCATGAAAGACTTTAGAATGAAACTGGAGAACTAAACTTCTTAATTGAATAATTTCTTTTTCTCAGTACACTTAAAGTTTTTAGCCTTTATTACTTTTATATTGAGCTATTTAACTAACTCTAACAATGTTTAACAAATCATCTAACTCTTAACAGCTTTTCTAACTCCTTAAGATGCTTAACTAATATCAATTAGGATGCTTGAATCTTCGGTTATCTTCTTACTGTCTATCACAAACCACAGTATAGAATTCAAAAATGTCAATGACTGAACATAAATTCAGATTATTGCTGTCCAACACAACGACATTATAATAAGTTTTCATAGGATAACTTTAGATGATTAGTTTTCATGATTGCCAGAGTTTGAACATGGCGAAGTAAGATCCCGGATGATCTTCCAAGGTCAATGCTTTCCCACTTCCATTCCATCCCGATTATTTTTTCTTTGCATCATCCATGTGGCCCCTTCGACCATAGAATAATGCTTACGTAAGTTTAAACATATGGAAACATACATACGTCATCAATTATTACTTTTCCAACCAACAAATAAATAATAAATAAATAAATAAACAACATAAAATATGTAACTAATTCTTGCCCATGAATTTGACAAACTTTTCCCGTTCCTATTGAGAGGAATCATCATTTTCCATAACCAAAATATGCTATTTCGTGCACAAACTTCTTTGTTATTTTAACTTACATAGTGTGGTTACCTTAAAATTGATTTAAAATATAAAAGTTTAAAAATATATAATAATTTAGTTTAATATAAAATTAATTACTATATTGAATTCTAATTAAGGTAGCCGAAGAAGACTAGTTAAGGTAATTTATTTTTCTTAATTTTTATCACATTTGTACTTAAAATTATACCAATTATTTTGATGAACACCTCCAAACCATCACATTTAACAAAAGGAGAATTCTATGGTACCGAAGTGGGTACCATCCCTCCAATGAGTTGCAGTTGTTGGGTTAAAACCTTCTGTATTCACACTTCTATACCTCCAGTGACCCTGTTAGGTAGATTCTGTTTTCCTTCCATATTCACACTTCTCTCTCTCCTTCTATGTTTACACTCTCTTTCTCTTTTCTCTCTCTCTCTCATTTATTTTCTATCTGGCTGGCAGGGGATCACTGGCTTTGTTATTATCATTATATTATTTTTATTTGTTTTATTCTTTTATTTTTAAATATGCTTTCACACCACAGTGTAGAATTTCTCAATGAATGTCAATGATTGAACACAGATTCAGATTATTTCTGTCCAGCACAACGACATTATAATAAATTTTATAGGATATAAAATAATTTTTTTGCGTTGTCAGTGGTCTCTTGTCTGAATTTCAGTGAAGGGAAGAACATGGCCATTAGACTTCTGGAAGAACAAAATCTCAAATCGTAATCAAATAAATAATTTAAAATTTTTAATCATAAAACTTAACTTTAGATAATTAGCTTTCATGATTGTCATCAAGTTTGAACATGGGGAAGTAAGATCCCGGAAGATCTTCCAAGGTGACCGATTCACAAATAGTCAGCTCTACCACTACCCACTATTTGAAAGGAAAAAGAAAAATAGGCAATCTTTGTCACACCCAAACCCAATTTAGGGATAAATAACTTAATAACGGTAGAAAAATCTTTCGCACTTAAAGTTTTGGGTATAAATTAGATTTGATTGACTTCTCGAAAACCCTATTATACAAAAATCAAATAAATAACCGAAGATTTTGAGGTTTCGGATTTGAATATCAGTTTTTCTAATAAGATTTTAATCCCTAGATAAATATTTTAAAATCGTTAATTAGTTTTGAACACATTAGATATTTTTTGAAAATCTCAATCTAGATTATAATTTGTGTATTTAACTTTTAAAGTTTATACTTTCATTCATGTAGCGATTAAATAAATGAAGACATAAATGAAGGGAAAATAAACCCATTCTAAAGTTCTATGTTATTTTAATTAGACTTATGATGTTATTCATTAAAATTGATTGATAGAGATATCATTTTTTAAAATAACTAATAAATTTAAATATATTTGAAGGTCAATGGTTTCCACTTTCAAGATTTTTTTTTTTTTTATGATCATGTGACATGTGGCTTGTTTAATAATATTTAAATTGTAATTACAATTACAATTAAATAAAGAACAACTTTTCACATGATTACCTTTATATCATTACTCCTACGTAAGCGTACATGCATTAGCAAACGTTACTTATCCAACTAACAAGTAAATAAAAAAGAAAAAAATACCATATACAACAATTATGTTTATATTTTCAATTTTTTATTTTTTATTTTTTATTTTTAAACGTGCTAGTATCACCATCAATACAAACTAATATTTTGTCTCCAACCAATGACAATATTAAAAGTTTTGATTCTAACATTGCATTCAAAGAAATAATTTAAATATTTTAATCATAAGACTTATTAATTTTAAGTAATGAATTTTTATGATTGTCAAAGTTTGAGCAAAGAACAAGTAGGAACCAAATTATCTTCCAAGGCCAATTCACATGCTCACTCTATTAAACATTGTATGTATCATAATGGGATGACCCTAGAAAGGATTTATTATATTTGGAGTCTATAACTTTGATTCCAATGAATCCCTTGAGGTTCAAATTATAATATTCTCAAAATGATCCAATGATTTTCATGATGGCTACTCTTCAAGCCTTAAAAAGGATGTATAATTATATTTGGAGTGACCTCCCACATAGTCTATTTTTCTAGGTAACAAATAAATAAATAAAAAAGATAAAGTAGTTGATCACGGCATATAAAAAAAAAAATGTAAGAAAATAAACTTTTAAGTGGAGATTGCCCTAAAATTGGTGTGATTAATAAGATTTATTTCCTTAATGAAGATGGGTTAAGATATTCTTTTGTATTTTTATTTTTCTAGCAAATAAAAAATAAGACTGAAAATATGTTTAGATATTTATATATTTTTTTACAATTTGAGAAGTTATTCTAAAGATATGACAATTTTTTAAAATGAAATAGAAAAATATAGTAGAAACTTTTTTATTTAGATGCCTTCACAAAATTATTTATTGGAGTGTTTTTTTTATTTTAAAAAATTTTTTTTTTAAAAAGGAGAAAATCATATGTGAACACATTTTTTCTTTGTTCATTTCTAGGAAGTTGAACTCAAAAAATAGAAAAGGTGCAACAATTCCCTATTTTTAATTTATTAATTTTAGTAATGAATTATAAATATATTACAATATTTTATTTCACCATTTAAAAATTAAATAAAATAAAAATGAATGAGGTGTATCTATATATAATCTTTTATAACAAGCATTTCTACGAACATATGTTCCATTTCTTTGCACTAGAAAGATAATTAAAAAATAGATAATAGATTTTTGATAAAAGAATTTTAACATAATTAAAATAATATAAGAAGGCTAATATTAAAATAATAAACTAGAGCACTTTCCTAGGCCTCTCCTAGTTCTGTCAGAGTTTTTTCACAATACAAAATGGTCATTGTTTATAATTTCATTTTTGATGTCATTTCATTAAAATGATTTTAACAAGGACTCATTTTATAAAGACAAATAAACAAATTTAAATGCGTTTGAAGGTCAATGCTCTCCCACTTCCAATCTATTGATATTATTTTTTTCTTCCATGATCCATGTGCCCCTTTGACCATAAAAGAATGCTTAAGCTGTAATTTTTTACATGATTAGCCTTTGCATCATTTTCCTACGTTAGCACACATGCATCAGTATTATTACATATGTAACTAAACAAATAAATAAAAAATAAAAATAAAAAAACAAGACAATATATGTAACTAATTTTTGGCCATGAATTTGAGAATTTTTTCCTTTCCTATTGAAAAAAATGATAACTTCCATAAGCAACATACCCTATTTCGTGCACAAAGTTCTATATTATTTTAATTTATATAGTGTCATTACATTAAAATTGATTTAAAATATTAAATTAAAAAATAAATAAATAATAAAATAATTAAGCATGAGAAAATTTTAAAAAATGGGAAAACATAATCATCTTTATAGCCTCGGCTATTCATGGAAATAGCATGGTATTATATATATATTTTTAAAAATAGTATTTTATTTTTATTTTTAAACGTGCTAATATCATAGTCATCGTACAATATTATGTAATAGGATGTCAATAATTGATCTATACAAATTAATATTTTTTGTCTCCAACAAATAACAATATAATAAGTTTTTATTCGACCTAAAATATCTGTCCTTAATGTCTCTCATTTACTTACAATCATGGAAGATGGTGGTATTAAAAGTTTAAGACATCGAGATCACATTGCATTTAAAGAAATAATTAAAATATATTAATCATAAGACTTAATTTTAGATAATAAATTTTCATGATTGTCAAAGTTTGAGTATGGAACAAGTAGGATTCCAAGACATCTTCCAAGGTCAATTCAGATGCTCACCATATAAAACATGGTACGTGTCATAATGGGATGAACCTTGAAAGGAATATATTATATTTGGAGTAACTTCAATATATTCTAATGAGTTCCTCGAAGGTTCAATATTATAATATTCTCAAAACTAACAAATGATTTTTAAAATGACTCTTCCAGCCTTGAAAGGGATATGTATATATTATGTTTCGGGTGACTTCCCACCAATCTATTTTTCTATGGAACAAATAAATATTAAGAGAAGTAAATACTTTTGCAAGTAAATACAGGAATAATGTAAGAAAATAAACTTTTGAATGCATTCCTTTCCAAGTATAAACATTCAACCAAATAATGTAAGAAAATAGTGATTCCAATAAATAATTTTGATAAACCCCGCAACATTCAACCAAAGCTTCTTTTCAAAGAAAACTAAAGTACAAACAATATTTTGTCCCAATCATGGGTATAGATTTCATTAATTGACAACACTAAAAGTAAAATTTGAGAGCACAACCTGTCAAGTCTCACCCCTCCACTTCATAACCAGGATCTTAAAACTTGCCAACTTTCCGTGCGAGCCGGATGAAAAAAAAAAAAAGACAACTAAGTGTGAATATAGAAGGAACGCGTTGTCTACATAATAATTTATTCGTCATTGTAGAAGCAAATTTTAAAAAATCTAAATAATGCATATAGGCACAATATATATATATGCAGAAACATAGTAATGATTTCACAAGGATTTGAGTTCTATAGAGAAGGGTATTGCTGATTGAGCTAGGCACCGATGGATTCCATTTCAAGCCAGGTTGCACCTGTCGATGATAGCCGAACCCAGATCTCCAACTGGGCTGCAACTCAAGGTGACAGGCTAACGAAGACGAGACACATGGATCCTCAGCTCTACAAGGCGGCTGCAGGACGCAAAACCAAGTATGGCCTCGGTGAAATCCTAAAAATGTTCCATGATCTTGGAGAAGAACTAACCCCAATGGAGAACACAGTCCTCCACATTGCAGCCCAGTTTGGTAAACAGAAATGCGTGAAACTGATCCTTAAGGAACATTCAGACTCATCTCTACTACGACGTGTCAATGAACATGGCGACACTCCACTTCACCTTGCAGCCAGAGAGGGGTATCAGAAGGTGGTGGAAGCTCTCATTCACGCTGCAAAACCTCAACCCCCACAACCCTCCGATATCGAAAGTGGGGTTGAATTTCATCAGGGGATGCTGAGGACGATGAACCGGGAGGGAGACACAGCTTTACATGAAGCAGTGAGATATCATCACCCTAAGGTGGTGAAGTTATTGATTAAGGAAGACCCCAGGTTTACCTATGGCCCTAATCACAAAGGCAACACTCCCCTTTACATGGCTGCGGAGAGGGGGTTTGACGACTTGGTGGACATAATCCTAGAAAATTTTGCCACTTCACCAGATCACAGGGGCCTCAAGGGTAGAACCGCTTTGCATGCTGCCGTAATTTCCAAACACCCAGGTAATTATCTCGTCTCTATATGGTTAAATGTTTGTCAAAGATCAGCACCAACATTTCAAACGGCTATGATTTCAACATTTAATTTCCCTTTTTCTTTTGGGAATTATTTTAAATATTTTAATTAGATACATTGTGCTAGTAATTATTTTGTAGAAATCATTATGAATATTGAAAAAAAAAAAAGGGGACTTACTAAAATATATATGGAATATTTGGAAATTAAATATGGAAAAAGTCTAAAGGATAAAAGCACACAAAATTACAAAAATATATTTAAACAACAAAATTATAATTAAGTCAGATTACAAGGAGTATTATGAGTAGAGGAGCAACTTAGGTAATTAGGTTCCAGTAAACTCTAATATTTCTCACTTTTAAATGATCTTAGAGTAAGGTTTATTTGTTTATGTTGGATTAAAGAGTTATTATTTTTATTTAATTGTTAAACTATTTTAGATTATTGAAATTTAAGTTTGTGGGTTGTCATTTATATTAAACTAGTAATTAACTTATGTTTTATAAGACGTTTAACATTTAACCTTTTATTTTGTAACATCATTTCTATGACATAGACTTTGAAATAGTTGTTTTATTTAATAACATATGAGAATCTATATAAATTTATTGGAACCCGAGTTGTCCAAAGACTTGGTACAAGTTATTAATTTTTAACCAAATTTAGAGTTGGATTTAACATAAATTGAACATATTGGTAGATGAATTTCGCATGACCATACTATGGTTGACTGAAAAAATTCATTATATATGTATTTATAAATAAAGGGATTTTCATCTCGGACAAAAAGAAAAAAAATATACGTGTATATATATATATATATATATTCAAAATGACATAGTTACCCTTTCGCCCAAGCCTCCTCTCTATTTCTTAAGTGCATGAGAATTATGCAAAGATTTTCTCTCACCATTACCATCTCTTTAAAAAATAAAAAAGTGTAGTACATTTACAGTTCCCTTCCTCCGTCCTTTAAAATAATTCTGAATTTTCCTATAGCCATTATTTGATTTCCTTGTAATTTTTGGAATGCATTTTAAATGTTATCCTGCAACTAGTTGAGCATATTTTTTCAATGCCAATGACTAGAAGTGAAAAATACTAGCTTATGATTTGAGTATGAATATCCAACTTGGATCAAGAGGACAGGGCTTACTGAATAGGAACTTGTTTCTTAAATCTTGCTCACTTTCTTTTCTCCATTATCGTATGTGTTTATCAGAAATGGTTCATAAAATTCTGGAATGGAAAAAAGAGCTAATTAAAGAGGTTGATAGCAACGGGTGGTCTCCGCTTCATTGCGCTGCATACTTGGGCTATACTTCAATTGCAAGGCAGCTACTAGACAAATCAGAATATGAGAGTCAAGTTATCTACCTTGGCATCAAAGAATTTAATAACATGACAGCACTTCACATTGCTGCGAGCCGTGGTCATAAGGGAGTAGCAAAGCTTCTGGCATCGTGCTATCCAGATTGTTGCGAACAAGTAGATGATAAAGGCAATAATGCTATTCACTTGTTCATGTCGCAAAGGCGTCATTTTCTAAAATTGTTCTGTGTTCATTGGTTCCGTGCGAGAGGACTACTCAATGGGAAGAATGAAAGGGGACAAACGCCTCTCCATTTACTTGCTGATTTCCAAATGGATCATGGTACAGATTTCATAATGAGTCAAAAGGTAGATAAGATGGCACTTAATGAAGATAATTTAACCGCCACAGACATAATATCATCAGCCAAGGACTCTCTCGGAAGACAGGTAAGCATGTCTAACTCAATTCATTTTCCTACTATCTAGAAACTGGTGTATATATTGGTTGATTGAAGTAATGGTAGATACAATTATATTCTATATGATGAATGTGATATTATTACATCAATATTTATGTTACTAATATACAAAATAAATAATTTAAATACTTATTGTTAATTTAATTATTAATATTTATCTATTTATTATTAGTTTGAATTAAAGTAGAATATAAAGATTAAATTGTAATAAAAGTCTATTATTAGTTTGAATTAAAGTACAGGATAAAGTTTAAAACATAGTAAATCCTGAGTATGTTTACATATAAATATTCATTATCATCAATGCAGTGTCATAATTTTCAAAATTCTCTTTACTTCATTACATAGATGGTTCCATGATTGTGTGTTTGATACCAATAAAATTTATTATTGTTATCATATTATTAAGAAATCTAATTTCAAAATAATTGCTAAGACTTAATTAGCTATGAAATTCCAACTTCAAGGTAATTTATCAGCTAAAAAATCCTTAACAATTAATTAAGAACATTGCTTTCCTCTTGCCTGAGGTGGTAGCTAAATAGTGTCACATTGTATGGGACTCTTTAAAGCGATGCTACTCCCCACTGCTAAGAGTGAAAGCTACAGGCATTCATTAATCTTTGTTGTCTCTGAAAGGATTATGATTGAATTTCAGGACTCAATCCTAAGAAAATTGAAGAGTGTCAAAGCTAGGGCTGGACCTTTGGGTTGGCAGTGGATCCTCAAGGCCATCAACGAAAACAAAGGTGAGAAAAGAAGCGAAGACAGAGGTGTGAGGGAAAGCGAAGACCAAGGAAGTGTGAATAGAAGCAAAGACAAAGGTGAAGGCAGTGGAGGCCGAGACTTCACCGAGGCCATGAAGAAAAAAGGTGAAACCCATTTGCTAGTAGCCACACTGATAGCAACTATCACCTTCGCTGCAGGTTTCAGCTTGCCTGGTGGGTATGAGGACGATGATAGCATGGCCATTTTAAGCAAAAAAACAGCTTTCAAAATATTTGTTGTGGCGGATACCGCAGCCTTGGTGCTTTCCATGGCTGCTGTTTGCGTCTATTTCTTCATGACGTTAAATAATCGGAAGGAGGTCCTCCATGACTTCTTGAACTGGGGATTTAATCTATCCATGTATGCCATGGCAGCGATGATGATTGCATTGATGATGGGCCTCTACACCGTGTTGCCAGATTCTGCATGGCTTGTAGTTTTCGTTTGGGCCATTTGTGGCTGTTTTTTCATCTTCTTTTCTTATATACTTCGGAAGTTCTATTCATCATGGAAGGTGATGATAAAATCAAGTTTCTGGCTTAGAAAGTTCAAATTATTTGTTATAAAGGGGCAACAACTTCCACTGATGCGGCGGGGAAACCGTTTGTTTTAGGCACCTCACTTGGTTGTCAATTGTGCCATCTATTGGATTGTTGTTGCCTTTTCAGCTTGTCATGTCCTTGGGAAGTTTTATTTATCTGAAGATATTGGTGTGATTATGCCTTTGTTTTAGACACCTAGCTATGAATTTCTATTGTTTTGGAAATAGCTGGCAATATTTTTAATGTAACAAAGTATGTTTTGCCAGTGTTCATGCCAGCTAGTCATTGTTGGTGTTTTTTAAAGTATTGTTGAATCCACTTCTTTTTCTTCTAAGCCTGGATCACTTAGCTCCATAATCTATTGGTGTGTTGACCCAATTGTTTAAACTTCCTCAAAACTATTTTTTTTCATTTATAACCTTATGGGAAACCAATACACCTTTTTCCCTTTAGCTAGCTAGCTTCACTTCTTTGCAAAGATAGTAAGATATAAAACTAATATTTTTTTTTACTTTTATTAGAAAGACCAAATTAGTTGCTAATATATCTTCTTTCTCATTCATCTGTAAGTACAATTTTAGCGAAATTATTAATTATGTTGAAAATATTTATTAATTCTACTATTCCATGCCCTTGACACTACTTTAGGCACCATAAAAAACCTTTTTTTTTTTTTAATTCAAAAACTATTCTTCATGCTCTTAATTACCGCATAATCCTTATACTACTTCAAGAAACACATTTAGAAAAGTAGATTTCAAATTCTATTGATAAATTTCCTACTTTTTTTGAACCACTAAAGAAATTAATGTCCTTATGATTTCTATAAAGACAATGGGAGCAAATACCTTGCCATACCTATGTCTTTTGTTATTTGTAAGTTTTCATCACTGATCTTATTTTTTATCTTTCCAATTCCTCAATATTTTTATTTGCCTTTGGGAGCAAATACCTTGCCATGATCTGTCTTTTGTTAATTGTAACTTCTCATCACTAATCCTATTTTTTATCTTTCTAATTCCTCATTAATATTTTTATTTTCCTTGTAAACCCATTTATTATGATTGTCTTTTGTTTTTTTTTTAAAAACATTTTGGTAATGTTTTCAAAAGCAATTCTCAACTTAAAAAACTGTTTTTGAGAATGGTTCTTAAATATTTGTCTCAATTTTTATTAGAAACTTCATGAAGTTATTGCACACTCGACAACTTAAAATATCTTAAATTTGTTCTAGAAACACCTACTTCTTGAATAATTTTCCTTTTTAAAAAATATTTTCTACCAAAAGCTTGCCAAACTTGTTTTCTAAGTTAAAAAATTGCTTTCCATGTTAGAAAATTGTTTTGTGTATTCAAAATTAGAAAATAGTTTTTCAAAACAGTTACCATATAGGCTTGTTTAGGAATATTGTTTAAAATAGTTTCCAAAAAAATTTGGAGAATAGTTTTCATAAATAGCTCTATGATATTTCTAAAATAAAAATATATTTGAGAACTTAAAATGTCTTTTTATGTGTTTTCAAATATTTAAAAAAAAAAAAAAATTGATCTCTTCATATTTATGTAATTATTTTTTTAAATAATTCATAAAAAATAAAATAATTAAAATATGTTCTTATAAACTACCTTATTTTCATAACAATTCTCGAAAACCTATTTTAAGAACAATTGATAACAAAATATATTTTTATATTTTTTATTATACAAAAAGAATAAAAAATGTTCTTAAAGTAAACCTATATTTAGTTGAAGATGAGATATGTACCCTTTCCTATCAACAATTGAACATGGAATTAGAATACTATTGCATGTCTTACTATATATATATATATATATATATATATATATATATATATTATTCAACCCTTTTTTCTATATCTTCTCTATATGAAACATAATAATCTTAAGTTGAGATATGAGATATAAATATTATAAATTATAAATTAATCTATTCTTCTATCCAATTTCTTCATTTTTTAAAAATCTTTTATATGATTCTTTTTTCAAAATCAACAAAACATAATTTTTATATATAATTAACAATATAATATAATTTTTTATTTATAAATTTTAAATATTTTAATCATGAATATTAATAAAGAAATAAAAAAGTACTTATTAAATTATAAATTATAGAATGATTTTCTAATAATGCCAAATATTAGAGAGATTTTGTACTTTTTAATAACAAATATTGGAATGCAATATAATTTTTATTTTAAACAAATATCAAACTTTGAAATGTAATATGTTTTCATTCCATTTTTTTCCATTAGATATATATATATATATATATATATATATATATATATATATATATATATAACATCCTAATTTTTGGATGGGCAAATTTTTAATTTTTGAATAAAAATATAAATAAAATAGTTAAAACTTTCTTTAAATTGAAACAATTAAGGAATAGAAAAAAAAAAAAAACCTTTAACTAAATTAGCAAGGATTATATAGCAAAAAAGCTTAGATAAGAGAATGTCAGAACTAAAAGTATTTTTCTTTAAGGTTAATATAAAGGATTGAAGTATATTTATTTTCTATAATGTTAATGTAGAGGATTAAAGTGTCATATTAATTTTGTAATGACTAAAGATATTTTTCTAAATATAATTTTGGTAAATTTTCTAAATTCTTATAGCTGATTTAATTCCCCTTAAATCATAAATTTCAATTTTTTAAAATATTAAAATTTCAACCTTAATTTTTGCAATTAAAAGTAACTAGGAAATTAAGGTGCATACTTTATTAATTTAAAGTGATTAATTTTAGGGGACACTTGTCACACCTAAAGAGTGTAGAGATTTTATGGTCAATCTTATTATTTTTATGTCTGTTAGAGCTATTTTTTGTACTTCATGAAGATAAGAAGGGCATAAGAGTAAATTCATAAATCCTTCAAAGATCTATAAAGCTAAATAAAAAAAAAAAAAAAATCACCAATTCTCTTCTTCTTCTTCAAGTTTTCTTCATCCATCCTTCTTCATTTTGGTGGTGAGGCTTCATAGAAGTGTTGAAGGAGAACAAGGGTTAGAAGGAGTTCCCAAATTCTATTATGCAAATAATCTTGTCATAAGAAAATCATTTCTATTTCTTCAAAAATCAAATTTAATTTTCATTTATAACTTACTTTCTTCTTTTAGTCCTTAAATTGGTTGGGAGAGTTATTAGAAGATTAAGATATTGCATGTGATGAAGTTTTATCATTTCAACCATTTTCTTTACTATAAGAAACTGTTTAGTTGCCAATAAAGTCAAAGGAAATGTTAACATAGAAACAACTTTTAATGTTCAAGGCATGTGCATAGCTGAAAGTTTTATCAATGTTTAGATTAAGAGTACAAGGGTGGGGTTTAAACTTTATTTTCCTTATTAGGTTATGAACTATTTGGTAGCCTAAAAAATAAAGGAAAATATTTGCTTCTAGGTTCTAATTTATATCTAGTTGTAGGAAAGTGTATGAAAATCAACTCCTATTGTGTTGCTACTTAAGAAAATTGGTTTATCTTTTCAACCCACAATGAATAAATCCCAATTTTTTTTCTATATGGAAAAAACTCAAATCAAAGATCAATCATCTTTAATGTTATAGATTTGAGTTGCATTAATGAGAATAAATCCATGGAGAGAACAAAATTCTCATGAGAAAGGAATACCCTATTTTCAATATTCTGACTAGTTTGAAATATTAAAATATTTAAGTTTTTAAAAAGGTATTAGACTTATAATTACTTTCAAAAAATAACAAAAATTTTAAAGATTCTAACTATATAATTTTCATCTCATTTGGACCATGATGGCCTAATACAAAAATTTTGGAGATATGGATAAAAGATAAAGTGGTTCAACTAAGATAGTTTTGAACCACTTGTGTTTCTCGAAATTATAGGATATTTTGGCTAAGTATCTTTATTCCTATTTATTTTTATATTTTATTAAACTTCAAAAGAAAACTATAAATCTAATTTCACTTGATTTTGAGTTTGTTTACATAGGAAACTAATTTTTAAATGTTGATAGATTTTTAACAGTGTGTGTTGAGAAATTTCACTTGATTCTGAGTTTGTTTACATAGGAAACTAATTTTTAAATGTTGATGGATTTTTAACAATGTGTGTTGAGATAGATTTGGATGTCACTAGTTTTGGTATTATTTGAATTATTTATGGATTTATGAATTATTTTTGAAATCTTCTAGACTCATGATAGAGTAAATTTGGAGATTTTCATAATTTTTTAAACTTCTTTGGTAATGAGAAAAATAAAAAAATTGTGTAGCATTTTAATACTCTATTTTGGACAAATCCGAAACTAATTTAGGTTGAAGCTTAGTTGATGGTATTTCAATGACCAATTAACTTAGTTATTAATTACAAGGTTAATTTCTAGACCCATTAACAAAC
This sequence comes from Vitis riparia, assembly GCF_004353265.1. NCBI lineage: Eukaryota > Viridiplantae > Streptophyta > Magnoliopsida > Vitales > Vitaceae > Vitis > Vitis riparia. Next base: position 20,864,948 of record NC_048435.1, on the reverse strand, counting down.
TCTGGCTTGAGAAATGCATTATTGATTCTCATGTAGCTTTAATTCTTTAACTCTACTCATACTTCATTCTTTCCTCCGGGATGTCTTAGAGGAATCAAGACCATCATTATTCATTAAAAAAATTGTAAATATTAAAAACTAATAAAAAAATAAGAAAACCAAATATATGAAAGGTAACATACAATCAACTAGTTTGAAAGTGAGTTTAATGTTGAAATCAAGCTTAAGATATGATATTTGCTCTTATTACCTTGCAATTTATGGCATCAATAATTATATGATGTTTTAAAACTATTTTCCTTCGGACCAACCATCTTAACACTTATGTATTGTGACTATTCGTTGACCTTGTGTTGATCCTTTAAATTTAATTTTATTAAGATAAGGACTCTTGTGTGCCAATTGAGGTGTTAGACCCAATTTTAATGAGCAAGTTACTCGGCACCTAGCTCCAGTTTTCCCTTATTAGCCTTGTTGTAACATGGAGTCCATTTCTATTATCTGTTTTAGTTTAAGTTTAGTTATTCTAAGTTATATGGTTTATCTTATAAACCTTTTTTCGCTATTGTTATATCTAGTTATTGTTTTATCAACATTATCTAGTTGTATTCTATGCTTTTTATTTTAACTCCATTTATATTTGTTAGAATGGTGATTCTACTTTAGATTCCAATCTAGATTGACTAGGCTCACCAACTCTTGGCAAGCCTGACAGGTCACTAAAATATTTATCATATCTAGTGGAATATGACATTGTAAGAAATTAATTCAATTTGCCTCTTCATGAATATACATGAATTATTGTTTGGAATAAGGATATAAATAAAAAATTTATTATTATGGAATCAAATTCAACTTTTACTAGAGTTTTATAATTATTTAAAATTCAATTGTCATCCTATTCATATTCTCATTCCCACTTGCATAAACTAACCTTGATATTTGACAATTAAATTTCAATACTAAACAAATAAATTAAGCAAAAAGTCAAAAAAAGAAAAAGAAAAAAGGGAAAGATACTACAAATCAAAACCAACTCATTAATATGAATAATAGTCCATTTCTCCACCTATAAGTTCATTAAAAAGGAATCTAGAAAGAAAGAAAATAACAAGTGGTGTGTTGTTCCCTCTTCCCATCACCACCTCATACACGAGAAACAAGTTACAATCACTTGCAATAGTAAAAGCGACTGTAGAGCCCACATGTTGTTACATCAAATTGATTAGTTTTTCTTCTCAAATTCCATCCATTATTCCAAACCTACCATGTTCTACCAATGAATACATCAAATAAATCAAATAAAAAGCTGTAATATTTAATTAATTAATTATTTGCTTTTGGCTTTGTTTCTTCGATAATTGGCTCTATCTAGTGCTAAATATTCAAGGAGCCAATAGGCCTATTGAAAACTTCACCGGAGAAAAGAAATACCTTGACATATTTGATGATAAGCATAAGATTAATTATTATTTTATAATCCTAGGGTTGCATTCTTTTTTGTCTCAGTCAAGTATTAAATTAAGTACATATTTACTTTACTCTTTAAGGATGAAAAAAAAATAAATTATTTAATTTTCACGGACTTACTTTGTTTTTCTCTAATTTTAGGATCATTATATGATTATAAACATAATATTAATTACTATTTTATGACACTAGGCTTGCATTTTTCTTGGTCTCATTCTAGTATTAAATTAAGGACATATTTACATTATTCTTTAAGGATGAAAAGCAAAATAAATTGTTAATTTCATAGACTTAGTTTGTTTTTGCTCTAATTTTAGAATCATTATTTGATGATAAGCATAATATTAATTATTATTTATAATACTAAGGTTGCATTCTTCTTGGTCTCAGTCAAGTATTAAATTAAGGACATATTTACTTTATTCTTTAAGGAAGAAAAGAAAATAAATTATTTCATTTTCAACGCATTCTTTGATTCTACATTCTTCGTAAAATGATATCTCATAATCAAATTTTGTAAATAAGTTATGTGTTTTACCCTTATGTATCTCCCATTATTTGATAGATCTCGATTAGTTTTTGTTGAAAAAGAGATTATTAATAAATTAAATATTTTAAATTTTACAGACAATTGTCTATTAAAAAAATTATAGGTAATATTTTTTATCCAAAATTTATTTAATTAAATAAAACTATTGAAAAATCACACTAAATTGAAGAAATGAGTTTTACTTCTTCTCACAATTATTTAAAAATCCTTTTTCTTCATACTTAAAAAACATAAAAATAAAATAGATAAAAATATTATGGTAAAATTATAAATTCTTTTACTGTTAATAATCACTTCAAAATGAATTTAACAATTCTTTTTCTTCAAAATTCTTTTATTTATTGATGCATTTGTATTATTTTTTATAGAGGAAATAAAAATAAAAGAATTTATTAAACTTGAAATAATATTTAAAGTATGTTTGATGGTGATTTTAAATAATATTTTTAGTTTTTATTTAATATTTAAAAAAAATTAAGTGTTAAAAAAGATTAAAAGTATTTTCTAAAACACATACTTGACACTTCGCGGAACTTTAACAAATGATGAATAAATTAAATAAAAAATATAATAAGATCTAAATCTTAAAAGTTATAATGGAATAAGAAAACTTATCCAGGTATTCTCCACCACCTTTTTTGTTTTTCTTTTCTTACCCATGAATTCATCAAATATTCAAAGGCACAGTATTTAATTCATTAATCATAAAATATTTCATTGTGTTTGGCTTTGATTGGGCCTCAATGGTTGCTTGCTTTTGTGCTTACGCAGGCATATCCTATTGAAAACGTCACTTGACGAAAGGAATAATTTGATTGATTTGATAATAAACTATAATATTAATTACTATTTTACAATATCAAGGTTGATTTCTTCTTGGTCTTTGTTAAGTTCAAATTAAGACTTTGAGAATCAATAGAAAGGAAATAATTTAGCTTTCATTCTCCCATTCGCCCATCCCTTTGTTTACTTCCAATTCAGAATGAAAATATTCTACTTCATTCCTTCGCACGATTTGTTGGAGAATATTGGCGCTGATCAATAGCACTACATTCCGGATGTTGTATGAGACGAGACATCCAATAAACGGCAGCTAAACCTGCAAGAAGGAATGGCCGGACCCAGACATATGCCCCTCTGATGGCAAAGTTAATTTTTAGGAAAACCTAAGCAGGAAGACTCAGTGGGGATCGAGCATACCTTCTTTCCATAGACCGATGACTTTATATATGGTGACTATTAAAGCTTGTAACGGATGGAGAATTGAAGACTGAAACGATTGCCATTTATTGCTTGATCATTTATAGCAGGCCATAACGGTTATCATTTTCCCTAATAATGACGCTAACGCCCGACTACTTAGCTGAACGGCAAGATTGCTGTGTTCCAAGGGTGTGACTGGGTATCACACAATTATTTAATGATTATTTTTTCTCTAGTCCTAAATCTAAAAATAAAATGTAAATATAAAGATATTATGGAAAAATTGTAAACCCATTAGTCCCTTTGTTGGTGCTAATCACTACTAAAGGAATTTATAATTTGTTTTTAATCTTTGTGTAAGTGGAAGCAGAAATAATGTTTCATCAAGAACAAAAAGATAAAACAAGCATACAAAGTGTACATGAGATTTAAACTTACATCCATGAATAAAAGAGAATCTTTCCATCATACCATAAAGAATATTACATAAGATATAACTAAATATAACTATTAGGTTCCCAAAATATCTCATGTTTCCCTTCATCATGTATTTCCCATTCTTTCTCACATTTCTATCCACCTTATATAATCTTTATCTCATTACTTTTTCCTTTTATAACCTAAAATATTTATAGAGATATTCTTAACAACTTTCTTTATTATATAAGAAAATTTAATATTATAATTATATATTAACTTAGAAAATATTTTATATAGTATTCTTTATAAAAAATAATCTTTACTGATTTGGAATTTGGAACACTTCCCAACAAATCATAAATAAAAAAAACAAAATATGTTAAAATGATATATTTTGTTATATTTTCTATACAATTGAAAGCATGTTTGATTATATTTTTCTTTAAAATGTTTTTAATAGAAGTATTTTCTTTAAAAGTGTTTTCTTTGAAAATATTTTTAACAGAATTACTTATTAAATATTTCATCAAAAAATACTATAAATAATAAACAATTTTTAAGATAAAAACGATTTCTAGAATCCCTACTAAACCTTCTCTCATAACTACTAAACACTTCAAGATGATTTTAAAATGAGCACAAAGGGATTCCAAGCTATCTTTCCCTACCTTTAATATTTTTCTTCTCATTTCTAATATTCCCTTCACTTGGAAACGTGAAGTAAATCCGAATAAACCAAGAGTACGAATCTATCCACTCTGAAAAGAAAAATATAACAAAATATAACCTGATTTAATAAGCAAATACTGCCTCCACTACATTTTGCATCTTGTGATTATAAAAATGACCTCCAAGAGACCCACATTTGATTTTAGTACTCATTGCTGATGCACCTTGATTCTTAAATATTTATATTATATTATAATTTTTTTTTTCTTTCATAACAATTCAAAAAAGTAACCTCATGTTCGCTTTTAAAAAATGTGAGAGAAATACAAGGGAAGGAAAGGGGAAAAAAAATTAAAAGAAAAGAAAAAATAAAAAATAATTTTAAAATTAAAAAATTATTTTTATATTCTCCTTTTCACTAAATTCCCTTTTTTTTTTTATGTAAAGATTAAATAATTTAAAATATTTTTTTTAAAACTAATTTTAATTATATTTATTTTTTTAATATTTTTTTATGTTAAACTAAACATAAAAAAGCATTTTTTCAATATTTTTTTCTAAAACTAAATATAACTTAAAACAATAAATTTTGAAAACTGCTAAAACCAACTTTAATTAGTGGATTTGGTTCAATTAATCTTTGACATTTATCGGCTTTGTGGTTTTTTTATTTTTTATTGGAAAAGTTAGAAGTACTTATAAAATCACTGATAAATGGACTCTTAATCCACATCAGTAGAAGCATTAGAACAGTTGAAGAAGGCAGTATCGCTCAATCACGCATGGATCAACACAGTACTTCTAATGATGGCCGAGCCCAGACCACATACATGGATGCTGATTTGTACACGGCTGCATCGAAAGGCAACATCAGCAAGCTGGAGCAGCTAGAAGCTTGTGATCTTGGCCGCCAACGGACCCCCAAAAGTAACACTATCCTTCATATTGCAGCTCAATTCAGTCAACTGGACTGTGTTAAACGGATCCTTGAATTGACTTCATTTTCATCTCTACTGAAGATAAATTTGAAAGGAGACACCCCACTTCACCTTGCAGCAAGAGAAGGGCATTTGACAGTCGTCGAAGCTCTAATTCAAGCTGCAAAACCTCCCAATGAGATTGAAAGTGGGGTGGGAGTAGATAAGACAATTCTGAGGATGGCCAATAAAGAGGGAGACACAGCCTTGCATGAAGCAGTGAGGTATCATCACCCTGAGGTGGTGAAATTATTGATTAAGGAAGACCCTCAGTTTACCTATGGTCCTAATATTTCTGGTGGAACGCCTATTCACATGGCGGTGGAGCGAGGACATGTAGACTTGGTGCAAATAATCATAGAAAACACTAGGACTTCACCAGCTTACAGTGGCATCTTGGGAAGAACTGCTTTGCATGCTGCTGTAATTCGCAACGACCCAGGTACCCATATGCAGATCTTTTGTGGTTAATTAGTCATGCAATCTATTGTTAAAGATTTTTTTTCTCTCTGTTTTAATTTTTATCTTTATATGCTCAATAATTTATCAGAAATAACAACCAAGTTGTTGGAATGGAAGCCATCTCTAACCGAAGAAGTGGACCAAAATGGGTGGTCTCCCCTTCACTGTGCTGCCTACTTTGGTTATACCACGATTGTGAGGCAATTACTAAACAAATCAGTTAAATCTGTAGCTTACCTCGGAATCAAACCTGGCAAGCAAACCGCCCTTCACCTTGCAGCTATCCGTGGCCATAAAGACATAGTAGATCTGCTGCTGTCTTCCCATCCAGATTGTTGCGAGCAGGTTGATGATAACGGCAAAAATGTTCTTCACTTTGCCATGATGAGAAAGCAAGATGATTATCCTAGGATGTTTTTACAAAATGATGGATTAAGAGTGAGAGGACTTTTAAATGAGAGAGATGCTCAAGGAGACACACCCCTCCACCTGCTTGCTTCTTACCTAATTGATGATGAAAATTTTGTATTGGACGATAAAGTGGATAAGATGGGGCTCAACAATGAAAACTTAACCCCCAAGGACATGGTTTCAAGAGCCACCGACAATGGGCTGCAAAAGGTAAAGTTGATCTCTAACTTAATTTCATATGACCTATTACATTCATACACATGCAAATACGTACGACATACATCCATATATAATTTTATAAGATATTTTTACTCGCCTAATTTTGGCTAGTACATAATTAATTTACGTGATAGTAACACATGACAATAACATAGACAAGGCTATTGACTGCTTCAATACAAACTCATGTGGAAACCAAATTTTCATTTTAATATTATTTTTATTTAATTGTAGATGAAGTCCATGCATGTCAAACTCTAACCATAAGTAGAGTTTTTATTTTGTTAAAATTTCAGAAATTAGTCATGGATTGCTTCAACACAAGTAAGGAAGCGGGTATTGGACCTTTAAGTTGGGTGCCGAGGGACAAAGAGGTCACGAGGGACAGAGAAGACAAAGGTAGTAGTGGAAGCAATTCCATCTCTACCTTGAAGAAAGTAGGTGAAACTCATTTAATTGTGACAGCACTGGTAGCAACTGTAACCTTTGCAGCTGGCTTCACCTTGCCTGGTGGTTACAATGAAAATGATGGCCTGGCAACCCTAGGAAAGAAAGAAGCTTTCAAAGCATTTGTTGTCGCGGATACTTTAGCCATGGTTTCCTCTGTATCCGCTGCATTTGTTTACTTTTTTATGGCTGGGTATGAAAAAGAGGAGCTTCTCCACAAACACTTACCTTGGGGCTTTTTTCTTACCATGTTTGGCATGGGAGCAATGGTGGTGGCATTCATGACCGGCATGTACGCTGTGCTACCACGTTTCTCTTGGCTTCCCATCCCTGTTTGTGTCCTCTGCTGCTGCTTTTTCCTCGTCTTCTATCATGTATTTAAACAATTTCAAAAAAGCTAGAGGGCTTGGTGGGATGCCATCTACTCATATTACAACCGTGAAATTAATGGAAGGTCTTCCTATATGGCACGGCCCTTTAATTAATATATATTTTCATGTGTGTATATAAGAATGATTCTGGGTGAATTTTGAGTAGGATATAAGCTTAATTCTTAGTCTCCTAGCTTGATAAATTACATAATGCATGCTTCTTCTGTCATATCTTTCATTATGATTTCAGTGGCTTGTATTCATGTAATATCCGGGTTTTCAGTCTTACTTCATATGTAGGGTTTACAAAATTTTTCTCAAAATTGTCAGCTAAATAATAAAAAAATAATGATGAAAATTTAGGTGTCAATATTTAATTGGGCTTGAAGAAGCTTTTCAAAATTCAATGGTTTGAATTTTTGCCATGTCAATTTTTTATGGTGAAATTTTGGATTTTGAAAATTTAAAGTTGAGTACATTATTGAAAATTAATTTACTTATTATTAGATAATTGTCAATGAACCTTTTAGGAAAAATTAGGACAACTCGTATTATGTCATATTGCTATGAAGTTAAATTAAAACTATTCAATAAAACAAAATTTAATTGATGGAAATTATGAAATCATATACTTGAATTTTGGGATTACAATAATTTAGATAGGAAATGTTTTGAGATTTAATGTGAGATGACGGATGGACATTGGAAATGTGGAAAAGTAAAATAAAAAAATAAAAACTTAAGGTCTATTTGATAATTGTTTTCGAAAATAATTTTAAATAAAAAGAATAGGAAAATGCGTTTAACAACTAAAAAATAGTTTTTTTTTTTTTTTTTTTTCCTTTTGTTCTTAAGAACATAAAACAACATGTTTTCAAAGTATTTTCACTTGTTTTCTAACAATTGTTTTAAAAAATAATTATACAAATATACAAAATGATTAAAAATAAAGTATTAGGCATAAAAATTATTTCTCAAACATATTTAAAAATATTAAAAATAAGTTAAAAACATTTTAAATTCCTAAACATACTTTTTTTAAACAAAACATTATAAAAAAAATTTAGAAAACTATTGTCAAAAACAGTTTTTTAGAATTGTTTTTTAAGTCTATTCCCAAAAAAAATGTTTAGAGTTTAATTTTAAATTTAGATTTTTAGATTTTGGTAGGGTAGTTTGTTACCAAAATCATTATTTTGTATTTTTGGAAGAAAACTAAATATTTTCATGTGATTTCATGCATATACGTTGTGTTTCATTTCTCTCCTGATTATGTGAAGTTTTAGCTGGTTAATAATGATAGTGATATTGGTATAAAATAAATAGTTTATAGGTTAGTGGTGGAATTCATGTTGACCAAAGGTGTGTATGTGTGTTGAGTATTGAGATTTTTCATATATAGTTTGGACTATGAATTTAACGTCTTGGATTGTTATTTGGTTAGATGTATAATATTTCTTGAAGGCGTTCTATTGGTATCTGCCTAACCCTTTATAATGCACATGGAAGACTCTTACCATTAAGAGGAATACTTAAAAGAGAGATGCAAATTGAGTACATTCAACTTAAACAACAATGGGCAAACCCAGTGCTACCACCACGGTGCAGCTGAAGATGGTAGCCGAGCTGAGATCGCGTGCATGGATAATACTTTGTACAAGGCCGCAGCAGAAGGCCGCACCAATGAAGATAAACATCTCTCTTCCTTAAGAAGGGCAGGTGAAACCCATTTGATAGTGGCAGCACTTATAGCAACCGTAACCTTTGCGGCAGGTTTCACCTTGACTGGTGGTTATTGCGACAAAGAAAGCATCTTACAAATGCTTTGAAATGTGTCAGATACCATAGCGATGATCCTCTCAGTAGGTGCTGTATGGTTCTATTTTCTTATGGCAACGGCCTTTCATTTGGGTGGGAAAGTGCATGGACGCTTCTTTCTATGTGGCTATATTCTCACCGTGTTTGGGATGGGAGCCATCTGCTGCTGCAGCTATTTCCTTGCTGGTTATGTTGTAATCTAAAAGAGGGTGATTAGGAATACCATCTTATGTGCCCTGCTGGAAAGGTTTGTTTATTAATTCTGCCGGACCAACCCCTCAACATTGACAATACCTAATAATAATAATATTGTGATGTTATAATAAAATATTCCTCTCTGTTTGAGAGTGGTTTCTTTCATAAAAGTACTCTTTGCCCAATGTATTATTTTGTGGGTAGGACTATATATATATATATTAAAAGTATTTTTATAATATATACACACAAAAGCCGGCTAACGGGGGTATTCCTGCGTATGAGAACATAGTAATGAAGAAGGTAATAGCCGAAATAGGATTCGTTTTGGCTAGAGCGCCCAAATCCGCTATATATTTGACACGGGTTTGCCGTAATGCTAAAACTATGGCGAATGCATCTATCGTCATTGATGCATAAATAGCTTTTTGAAAAAGCATGTGCTACTTAAATTTTTTAAAATTCTATTAAATACATAATTTTTGTAAGTAATTAACATTAAAAGATTCACTCCTAGACTCTTATTGATGTAAAAAATTATGGCTAGATGGCAAGAAGTTACATTGTTAGAAGTGAGCTACATGGCTAGAAGTTACGTGGCGAAGGAGATTAGAAAAGAAAAAATGGGCATGCAAGTTGTATAGAATCTTTTTCTTTAGAAAAGTCCACAATATATATCGTATTAGTAACTTTTCTAATGTGGTATATTAATACATATGCAAGTTGTATAGAATCTTTAATTTAGAGAAATTTGCAACATTTATAGTATCAGGAACTTCCCCTAATTGATATAGTGTATCAATACATTGCATTTTGAGGACAATGTGCATTTTAAAAACAAGGAAAATAACCAACAAAATTTTTCAAACTTTTTAAGCTTTTCAAGAGCGTGACGGATATTATAGCATTAGAAGAAGATATATTCTTGGGTAATTGATTTACCTCTCTTAGATATACACTTGAATGCTAATATTGTTAGGTTGAAGTCTTAAGATCTTTTGAAACAAATTTTTTAACTTTAATATCTATTTGAAACTCAATTCATACACTATGCGTAACATGTCCTTGGAATTTGTTTCTTTTGCTTGGAAGAAGATACTTGGAGGTAGAAAATGAAGAGTTAGGATAAAAAAGCAATGACTTGTTCAGAGAGCTTGAGCTCTTATCCTAAGGAAGGTCATGGCATTTTTTTCTTTAAATCTTGATGCACATAAGCAACTTTGGTTATGAGTCATTAAAATTATGCTTTATAGAAAAGCTTAGAACTAGTTATCACTCTAATAAAATAAAAAACCAAGAAATTGGACCTTATTTTGAAGAGTTTGGGGTGACATTTTTGAGGGTAAGTGACCTTTCGTAGTCCTTAACACTTCAAATTTTTGGAGAATTCCTAAGTGCTACCGATTGATCTCTCTTAAGCCGTAAAGAAGGAGGTTTCCTTAACTAAAGAAAAAACAAAGAAGAATAAGAAGAAAATTATTTTATTCTTATCATGCTAGCTTCTATATATTTTCTTAGGTTGTTTGTTTTACTTTAGATTATGATCCAGATTGATTAGGCTCACTGTTTCCTAATGAGCTAGCCCTCTTTAGGGTAGATCCCTATAATATTTATCATGTTTAGTGGAACATGATATTACGCTTATCATATCCTATCCTATCCTATCCTATTCTATGCTTTCCTATTTAGCGAAACAAACCTACCCTTAGATTAGCTCATATTTATAATATTGGAATGGAGATAAGAATGAGAATGAGAAATTAATTCAATTTGCTCATCCATTAATATACATGAATCATTGTTTAGAATAAGGATAGAAATAAATATTTTATTATTATGAAAATCAAATTCCACTCTAACAAAAATTCCATAATTTCTTTTTTACCATGTTATAATTCACTTTAACTCTCATACAAACATTTTGTATCTTGTGATTATAAAAATGACCTTGAAGAGACCCACGTCTAATTTAATTTAGTACTCATTGCTGAAGCACCTTTGGATTCTTAAATAATTATATTATATTTGAATTTTTTTTATGTTAAACTAAACATTAAAAAAAAAAAAAAACACTAGGACGGAGCAAAAAGAAAACTCTGTTAAACGGACCCTTCAATTGACTTCATCTTCATCTCTACTAGGACGGAGCAATCTGAAAGGAGACACCCCACTTCACCTTGCAGCAAGAGAAGGGCATTCAACAGTCGTGGAAGCTCTAATTGAAGCGGCAAAAGCACTTCCCGATGAGATTGAAAGTGGGGTTGGAGTAGATAAGGCCATTCTGAGGATGACCAATGAAGGGAAAGACACAGCCTTGCATGAGGCAGTGAGGTATCATCACCCTGAGGTGGTGAAGTTATTGATTGAAGAAGACCCTCAGTTTACCTATGGTCCTAATATTTCTGGTGGAACGCCTCTTTACATGGCGGTGGAGCGAGGACATGAAGACTTGGTGCAAATAATCATAGAAAACACTAGCACTTCACCAGCTTACAGTGGCATCTTGGGTAGAACTGCTTTGCATTCTGCTGTAATTCGGTATGACAAAGGTACGTAGTTATATGCAGCTCGTCAGTATTAGAGAAATTTAATATTGATCCTTAATTTAAATATTAGTATTAATATATTTATTATTAGTTTGAATTAGCGTATGATATATTTTGAAGTCTATTATTAATTTGAATTAGAATATATAATAGAATTCGAATTATAGTAGAACTCATATGTGTTCGTATCAAAATATTCATTACCATAATTGAGAATGTAATGTCATACATTTTCTCTATCTTTTACTTTCTCAATATGATATCAAAGTTCGCCTTTATATCAACCTAGAGCAAATTTAGGATACATGGCCTAGGGCCATGCACCGGCTCCCCTTACCACAACTGGCAATGGTCTTGTTATATCTATGTATTGGCAAGGATACTATGGTTCCCCAAATGGGTTTTCCTCATTTACACTAGCAATCTTTGCTTTGACCCTCGCCTACTCTATCCATGCCTCATTCCCTATAGCCTTTGAATCCTGAACCTTAGCCTCAACTTGGAGCAAATTTAGGCCCTGCACCATTTCCCCCTACCGCAAATGGTAGTGGCCTTCCTTGCCATATGCATTGTCAATGCCTCCTTTCTTACTACCTCCAATGTAATATCCTAGTTTCAATGCCTCTTTATGGCCAAGAGTTCTAAATTTGTTTGGTTCAAACCTACCAGAATTTTCTTCTTCTAATCCTAAAGCCAATTGGTGATCATACTACTTCTTTCAAAGTCACTCTTATCAATCACTATTCTTTCCTATTTTCATTTTTTTTTTCACTTTTGAAATTTATATTTGAAAGTTTTGTGGTTGGATCATTTTTCATAATCAATTCAATTGATTATTCTTCTCCTTTAATTCCTACCAATAGTAGTTCCCTTAATTTAATCCCTCTTTCTTTATTACCTTCAACTCTACCCTCTCTCTCCCTCTAAAAGCTCCCTAAGAGGTAATTTGGAAACTTTAGTTCTTGTAAATTTCCACCCATGTTTCTTGTAAATTTACCCCATTTTCTTAGCACTTATTATGAGTTCTTGAAAATCTTTTTTTAATTGATTATTTTCTAAACAAAAGGTGTTCTTTTTTAAAGATTTTTCTTCACAACCAAACAACTATTTTCCCCATGATTCTTTGTCTTATTTAAATTTGATTGCTTTCTTGCATGTCTCAAGAAAACAAACATGTTCCTGTTCCTCTACTTGAGATCTCCCTTCTGCTTTGCCTTCTATACAATCTGCTATATTAGCTTCTAAAACATTATTTAGTTTGATGTTAATTAAGGCTCCTAATCCTACTCTTCCTTCACCAAATTTTCTTTTTGCTAGTTTCTCATAGATTTTAAAAATACGACTCAAGAAAATCTCATTATTCTTACCTAACCTCTCAACTGTCAAGTCAAATCCACTCAACACCCAAACCCTTGGACCTCGGGGAATTCATCCTCCATAGAAGCCAAATACACAAGCTCCATCTTGAGAGGACATATTAGTTAAAGTTAATATTTATCCTTGATTTAAATATTAGTATTTATCAATTTATTGTTAATTTGAATTAGAGTAGGATATATGGTTTGAATTAGAGTAGAAATCTATTATTAATTTGAATTAGAATAGGAAATGAATTTTGAATTGTAACATACTTCATATTTGTATATGAATATTCATCATCATCAATGAGAATGCAATATCATATATTTTTTCTATCTTGTTTTTTCTCAATCCTCAGTAGTTAAGTAGTTGTGCAATCTATATTGTTGAAAATATTTTTTTCTTATCTTGAAGTTTTGATGTTTATCTTTATAAGTTCGTTTATTTATCAGACATAATAGCAAAGTTATTAGAATGGAAGCCAGCTCTAACCAAAGAAGTGGATGAAAATGGTTGGTCTCCCCTTCACTTTGCTGCCCACTTTGGTTATACTAGGATTGTGAAGCAATTACTAGACAAATCACATAAATCTGTAGCTTACCTCGGAATCAAACCTGGCAAGGAAACCGCCCTTCACCTTGCAGCTATCCGTGGCCATAAAGACATAGTAGAGCTGCTGCTGTCTTACTATCCAGATTGTTGCGAGCAGGTTGATGATAACGGCAAAAATGTTCTTCACTTTGCCATGATGTATATATAAGCTAGATTATTATCCTGGGATGATTTTACGAAATGATGGATTAAGAGTGAGAGGACTTTTAAATGAGAAGGATGCTCAAGGAAATACACCCCTCCACCTGCTTGCTTCTTACCTAGTTGATGATGAAGAATTTGTATTGGATGATAAAGTGGATAAGATGGGGCTCAACAATAAAAACTTAACCCCCAAGGACATAGTTTCGAGACCCACCGACACTTGGCTGCAAAAGGTTAAGTTGATCTCTAACTTGATTTCATATGACCGGTCACATTCATACACATGTAAGTAAATACATACATACATATATAATTTTATATGATATTTTTACTTGCCTAATTTTGACTAATACAAAATTAATTTACTTCATAGTAACACATGACAATAATGTAGACAAGGCTATTCACTGCTTCAATACAAGCTCACGTGGAAACCAAATTTTCATTTTAATATTATTTATATATATATATATATATATATATATATAGAGAGAGAGAGAGAGAGAGAGAGAGAGAGAGAGAGAGAGTTCTAATAAAACAAGTGTTGGTAATAAAAGCATTATATATAGACAGAAAAAAATTAAAAACCCTAGATTTTATTAGAATCACTCACAAACCGAATCATGTACTATATCCTTCTTCCCATGTTAAGGTGAGAAAGCTAAAGTTTTTATTTTGTTAAAATTTCAGAACTTATCATGAAATACTTCAGCAAAACTAAGGAAGCGGGTAGTGGACCCTTACGTTGGGTCACGGATAACAAGGAAGACAATGATAGTAGTGAAAGCAAATACAAGACAGACAATATTCTCATCTCTAAGTTGAAGAGAAAAGGTGAAACTCATTTGATAGTGGCAGCACTTGTAGCAACTGTAACCTTTGCGGCTGGCTTCACCTTGCCTGGTGGTTACAATGAGAATGATGGTAAGGCAACCCTAGCAAAGAAAGCAGCTTTCAAAGCATTTGTTGTCACGGATGCTTTAGCCATGGTTTCCTCTGTATCAGCTACTTTTGTTTACTTTTATATGGCTGGGTATGAAGAAGTGGAGCTTCTCCACAAACTCTTTAGATGGGGCTTTTTTCTCACCATTTTTGGCATGGGGTCAATGGTGGTGGCATTCATGACCAGCATGTATGCTGTGCTACCACATTTCTCTGGGCTTCCCATCCTTGTTTGTGTCCTCTGTTGCTGCTTTTTCTTCTTCTTCTATTATTTGTTTAAACAACTTATTAAAAGTTGAAGACCTTGCTGGGATACCATTTACTCATTACAATTACCCGTGAAAAAGGAAGATCTTCCTATATGGCATGACCCAATAATTAATATATATTTTCATGTGTGTATATAAGAATGATTCTAGGTGGATTTTGGGTAGGGTATGAACCTAATTTATAGTCTCCTAGCTGGATAAATTACAGAGTGCATGCTTTTTTGTTATATTTTTCATTATGATAAACATAGAAGATGTAGGAGATAAAGAAGCAAAAGATAAAGAATTAGGGGACATATGGTGAGAAACTTTGGAGTCCAAGACCTATATGGAGGAAGGCATACCTAAAGAACCAGTGTCTGGCAAACCTAAAGAAGTACACATAACATGTGGCTATGTGGTAAAGAACTTTTGGAACTGATCATTAAGGGAAGCTACTGTGAGATTAGAAAATAATATGGATTCAAACCCAGACCAAGTCAGATGGAGGAACAATTATACTATGGTATTGTATTGTGGAGACCTGTAAAACCATTGTTGGCCAATTTTAAACTAACTCTGCTGAGACTGTTAAGAAGGCTGGTGTTGCAATGTTCTAGGGGGATCATTGGATATTGAGCCTTCCAGTGACCCTTACGCTTACAATAGCTACATTCAGCCATGACAACCCATGAGTAAGGTTTGTTATGATTGTTGGAAGGTGGCATAGAAGGTGGCTTGGAAGGTGACCCGGAAGGGATTGTCAAAACAAATGTATAAGGTGTGGAGAGAGTACATTTTCCTACTTGTGGCTTAAGACGTACCTCCTCAACTAATAATTCACTGACTACTGAATCAACAGAGGGAACTAGGTTGTATTGCAAAATTGCCCCACGTAAACGAAAGGCCATCAAAAATTAAACTAGACGTTGTTCCTCTCTACAAGCAATATAAGGTGCAAAAGCTTGGAAGTGTACTGATTCCATGAAAGCTAAATGATCCTAGAGATTAGTCATAATGAAATAAAACTCTTAAACACTCATGTCTTTTTGTTCAAGGATTCTAATATCAATCTCGTGATGATACTATTTTGCAAAATTAGACTGCATATATAATCTTTCCAAATGTTCCCAGATCTCTTTGTCAATTTCATACTTCACCAACTATATACCTATCAAATTATTAATGAAGTTGTTGATCTAAGTGATAATTTTCGAATTGCTTACTTCTCAAATATCTAACTGTTTTGCATATTTTTCATCTTTTTCATTTATAGATTTGTGTAGTGCGTCAATGATATAACCCTACATCTTTTTGCCCTTTAAAAAAATCTTCATCATATAATTACAATACGAATAATTTTTTCCATTCAATCTCACACTAATAGATTGAAGGGAATCATATCATTCACCAGCTGTAACGAATAAATAACAAATAGTCATCAAACAAAAGAAAATAAATACAAACTTAAGAAAACAAATAAGAAATCAAATACCAGGATCAAATAGGAAAAGTACAATGCGATCATCCACTATGATATCCCACAATCAAACATAACAAAAAGGAATTCCACGACCAAATTAAATGGGTACAAAAGCAATGTATAAGATTAAACTCTCTTCCATGAGATCATAAATCAAAATTTTCATTAAAGATCAATTTTTCTCTAATACCATATGAAATCCAAAATGATTCAAAGAAAAAAAAATAGGGTTTCTTACTATAGACACTCTTAAAATAGATACATCACTCTTAGAGTTTAAATAGACTTAATAAAAGAAAATAAAGACTAACTTATCCTTACTCTAAAAATAATAATAATAATAATAATAATTCTAATATAATAACTATAATAAGAACGAGAAAAGTGCAACTAAATAAATAGCTAATATATAACTAACTCTAACGTAAACATACTATGGTAAAATTATAAACCCATTAGTTCTTTCGTTGGTTTTAAACACTTCTAAAAGAATTCAATTCCTGCAAATCATTTAACTTAATAAGTAAATACTGCCTCCACTAAACATTTTGCATCTTGTGATTCTAAAAATGACCTTGAAGAGACCCACATTTAATTTTAGAACTCATTGCTAAGCACCTATGGATTCTTAAATAATTACATTATATTTTTTCTTTCTTTTTTCATAACTATTCAAAAAAGAGGTTTTGAATTTTCACCTTCCACTTTTTTCAATCCTTTCTTATATTTTCCCTGAAATTAGAAAAAAAAAATGTATACATGAATGGCATGATTCGATTTAAGTACAAGCTATTAATTAACTCAAGAATATATGTGGAATTAAATTGTTTAGTTTTAGCCAATATGTTTTCATAATAAATGACTACATAGAAGTATCATAAAATCCAAAAAATTATTACATAATAGTATAAGTATTTTAAAATAGAAATTTATAGTCCACAAAAGATATTTTGTTGTTGTTAAAAATAAATAAATAAATAAATCAAGAGAAATGAGTAAGAGTCGGCTATAAAAAAAATTGGTAATTAACTTAATTATACTTTAATTGAGTTTTTATTGAAAAATTTTATACTTATAAATTAGATCAATAATTTAGTTTTTTAATATAAAATTAACCTCATGTTTGTTTTAAAATTTTAATTTGAGGGAAAATATAAGAGAAAAAAATGGAAAATAAAAATAAAAATAAAAAGTGAAAAGGTAATGGAGCTAAAATTAATAATTTAATTTTACAAGCTTCTTTCAATTAATTTCACTCATTTTTTTAATGTAAAAATTAAATGATTTTAAATATATTTTAAACTAATTATAATTATATTTAATTTTTTATGATTTTTTTATGTTAAGTAAAATATAGAAAGTTCTTAGTGCTTTTTAAGAAGTAAATACAACTTTGAATAATAAATTTTGGAAATTCGCAAAAACCAAATTTAATCAGTGGATTCGTTTCAGCACTTGGACATTCAACGGCATTGTGCATTTTTTTGCAGCCGCCATCAGAAAAGAAGTGGGGTAGGAAGCAATTTTTGTGGAGAAGAATCTATTATAGATAAAAATATCTTGCATTCTGACATGACCATGAAATGGACATATGTGGAGCTAGATTTCTCATCCATCTCCTCCATTGGCTCTTGAAACTGCTCAGCCCTTTTTTTTTAGAGGCAATATGCTATGGAGGATAATCTTAATTCCACATCATTAAGAAGCATTAGAACAGTTGAAGAAGACAGTATCGCTCAATCACGCATGGATCAACCCAATACTTCTGATCATGGTGAAGAACTAAACAACATGGTCCCAGTTGCGGCTGACGATGATAGCCAAACCGAGATCACATACATAGATGCTGATTTGTACACGGCTGCATCAAAAGGCAACATCAGCAAGCTGGAACAGATGCTAGAAGCTTGTGATCTTGGCCTCCAGCTGACCCCCAAAAGGAACACTATCCTCCATATAGCAGCTCAATTCGGTCAACTGGACTGTGTTAAACTGATCCTTCAATTGACTTCATCTTCATCTCTACTGGGACAGAGCAATCTCAAAGGAGACACCCCACTTCACCTTGCCGCGAGGGAAGGGCATTTAACAGTCGTCCAAGCTCTAATTCAAGCTGCAAAAGCACTTCCCGATGAGATTGAAAGTGGGGTTGGAGTAGACAAGTCCATACTGAGGATGGCCAATGAGGGGAAAGACACAGCCTTGCATGAGGCAGTGAGATATCATCACCCTGAGGTGGTGAAAATATTGATTGAGGAAGACCCTCAGTTTATCTATGGTCCTAATATTTCTGGTGGAACGCCTCTTTACATGGCGGTGGAGCGAGGACATGGAGACTTGGTGCAAATAATCCTAGACCACACCAGCACTTCACCAGCTTACAGTGGCATCTTGGGTAGAACTGCTCTGCATTCTGCTGTAATTCGCAACGACCAAGGTACCTATATGCAGATCTGAGTGGTTAATTAGTCATCCAATCTATTGTTAAAGATTTTTTTTCTGTATTAATTTTTATCTTTATATATTCATTTATTTATCAGAAATAACAGCCAAGTTATTGGAATGGAAGCCATCTCTAACCAAAGAAGTTGATGAAAATGGGTGGTCCCCGCTTCACTGTGCTGCCCACTTTGGTTATACTAAGATTGTAATGCAATTACTAGACAAATCACCAGATAAATCTGTAGCTTACCTCGGAATCAAACTTGACAAAAGAACCGCCCTTCACATTGCAGCTATCCGTGGCCATAAAGACATAGTAGATCTGCTGCTGTCTTACTCTCCAGATTGTTGCGAGCAGGTTAATGATAACGGCAATAATGTCCTTCACTTTGCCATGACTAATCAGCAAGATGATTATCCTGGGATGTTTTTACAAAATGATGGATTAAGAGTGAGAGGACTTTTAAATGAGAGAGATGCACAAGGAGACACGCCCCTCCACCTGCTTGCTTCTTTCCTAATTGATGATGAAAATTTTGTATCGAACGATAGAGTGGATAAGATGGGGCTGAACAATGACAACTTAACCCCTAAGGACATAGTTTCAAGAGTCAACGACAGTTGGCTGCAAAAGGTAAATCTCTAACTTGATTTCATATGACCGGTTACATTCATACACATCTAAATACATACACATAATTTTATATTATATTTTTACTTGCCTAATTTTGGTTACTACACAATTAATTTACATGATAATAACACAAGACAATAATATAGACATCGCTATTGACTGCTTCAATACAAGCTCACAATAACCTAGATTTTATTAGAATAGAATCACTCACAAACCGAGCCGAAGCAGTTGAGAGGACTGAATTTCGAACCTCATTCTTGCCTAAACAGCCACACATGTACTATGCTTCTTCCCATGACAAGGTCAGAAGGCTAAAGTTTTTATTTTGTTAAAATTTCAGAAATTAGTCCTGAATTACTTCAGCAAAAGTAAGGAAGCGGGTATTGGACCTTTAAGTTGGGTCCCGGGTGACAAGGAAGACAATGATAGTAGTGAAAGCAAAGACAATGAAGACAATTCCATCTCTACCTGGAAGAGAAAAGGTGAAACTCATTTGATAGTGGCAGCACTTGTAGCAACAGTAACCTTTGCAGCTGGCTTCACCTTGCCTGGTGGTTACAATGAAAATGATGGCAAGGCAATCCTGGCAAAGAAAGCAGCTTTCAAAGCATTTGTTGTGACGGATACCTTAGCCATGGTTTTCTCAGTATCTGCTACATTTGTTTACTTTTATATGGCTGTGTATGACAAAGTGGAGTATCTCCAAAAACACTTTCTCTGGGGCTTTTTTCTCACCATGTTTGGCATGGGGTCAATGGTGGTGGCATTCATGACCGGCATGTACGCTGTGCTACCACATTTCTCTGGGCTTCCGATCGTTGTTTGTGTCCTCTGCTGCTGCTTTTTCCTCGTCTTCTGTTATTTATATAAACAACTTCTAAAAAGCTAAAGGGCTTGATGGGATGTCATTTACTCATATTACAACCGTGAAATTAATGGAAGGCCTTCCTACATGGCACGACCCTTTAATTAATATATATTTTCATGTTTGTATATAAGAATGATTCTAGTATTGAATAATTGTCATTGTACAAGAGAGGTCCTAAAGATCCCATCTCCTTAGCCTAAGCCACTACTTAAAAGATACGAAAATGGAATGAAAATGGAGAATAAAAATAGAGCATATATATAAAGAAATCATCATTACAACCCAAGCTTCTACTTCAATACTATTATAAACTAAAGTTTAAAAATAAGTGCATCTAAGTATACTCATTCCCGCATGCTGATCTTAAAACGTATTACCAGTAGAATCAGAAAAATCATTAGGGAAATTATGAGCCTAGATCTTAAGACCTGGTAGAAAGTAATCAACTTTTGAGTCTAAATTTTGAACCCAGTATAAAATAATCAATGTTACAATAGGATATAGAAACTCACAATATTGCCACATGCTGTTTTGAGATTCTCATCCATTATTCATTGTTCTGTAGACATATTATTGTTATAAATATTCCACCATTATTCTGTTATAATTTTTTTTAATATTTATTTATTTTGTTATTAAAGGAATGGTTATAGCTTATTTGAATTAATAAGGATTGTCTGTTTGTTGGTTCAGTGTATGATATTCTTGTTTTAAAAATTTTATAATAATTTTTTTTTGCTTTCTCTTGTTTAAATAAAGTCTTAAAGTTGATTTTTTTGATAAACTAAAGTTATGGCTAATTGTGAGTTTTTAATTGCCAGAAGGTTGGAACTTACAAATGTGTTATCTTTGCAAACAAAATAGAGAATATTGATCATATTTTTAAATATTATCCTTTTGTTCAAGGAATTTGGGATCATATTAAGTATAATTGCCCTACACCTCTCTTCTATGAAAGTGACTTTCTATCTTAGCTTAAAACAATGTATGAAAACTATAAAATTAACTGCAAAATTTACAATCATCCTATGGAAAAATTTTCCATTATCATGTGGAATGTATGAATTCATAGAAATCAAATTTTATTTAAGAAGATTCATCTCAACCTCTTTCTCGTCATTGAGAAAGCTACTTTAAACTTCCAAAATCTTCAGGATTATATGATCGATTCATATCTTCAAACTGAAGGACGCAAAGACCCTCAAATGGTTGAAAAATGGATTCATTGGATTCCTCCCATTAATGGAATATTCAAATTAAATTTTGATAGTTCAAAGATAGAGAATACTTTATGATGAGTTATTAGAAACTCTAATGGTACCATAAAAATGGTTGCTAGTAGACATATAGGTAATGCTTCAATAATTATTATAGAATGCACGGCTTTAAGAAATGGCATGTTAGTTGTCAAGAACAATGAGTTCTTAAACCTAGAGATTGAAGGTGACTCGAAAATGGTTATAGATTGTTATAATAAAAAATAAAAAATAATATTTGTAGTTCTATTATGTTATTAATGAAAGATATTTAGAAGTTATCTCAGGATCTATGTATTTATGATTGTCGTCATATTTATAGGAAAGCAAATAGAACAACAAATTATTTAACAAAGAAAGGTATTTGTAATCTAGATTCAATCATTTGTTAGTCTAATTTTCCTTAAGATGTTAGAAAATTTAATTTTGAAGATTATTGTGACACCTCTTTCAATCATATTTGTAGGTATTATATTTCTTAGTCTCCTTTCATCAAAAAAAAAAGTCATGGCTAATGAATTTCAAAAACATTTTTTAAAATAACAATTTTAAAACCTTCTTATTTAAAATAAACAAAAAGTCAAACTACTTTTTATAAAATTAAATAATTTTTATTAAAGAAAATGAAGACTTGCCTTTCCGACGGATAATTGTCTTTTAATGGAAATTGAATTGAAATGCCTTTTTAAATAAAATTTAAAATATATATATATATTCTTTTTAGTAAAAACTATTTGGAATATGTAAATAGATTCATAAAAATTGTTTTCCAAAATAAACCTATTACTTTTTTGGTAAATAAAAATTGAATCCAAATATTTTTTTGTAAATAAATATGTAAAATTAAATTTTATAAATAAAAGCTACAATTTTTTTTTAATAAATAAAAGTCCATTTTCCAAATAAAAGTTGTTAAAATTTTGTTCTTAAATAAATTGAATTGGATTATTTTTGTAAATAAAATTATAAAAATCCATCTTTATTATGAGTAAATCAAAATTCATCCTTTTAGATAAACTTATAATTTTATTTCATTATTATTATTATTATTATTTTAGGCAAAGCCTCTTTCAATAAATTTAAAAAAAAAAAAAAATCCTCTTTTAGATAAAATTATAATTTTCTTTGTTTTCAAAAGACAAAATTCTTTCTTTTAAAGTAGAGTTAGATAAGAATTCTTTATTAATAAAGTCAAACAAATTCCATTTTTCTTAGATAAAATTAAGAAAGATTTTTTTAAGTTAAATTCTTTTTTCTAAATAATTTATAAACATCTTCTTTTTTTAATAATAAAAGTAAATCAAATTCTTTTCCTTTTAGATAAAATTATTAAAGTGTAAACTTCTTTTTCAAACAAATAAAGTTCTTTAAAAGAAAAACAAAAATCAAATTGAAAAATCAAAATAGGATGCTTTGCATGAATAAAATATGAAAATTGGTTTTCTTTAAATAAAATTAGATAAACTCTTTCTTTTATTTATTTATTTATAAAATCCAAATATGTAAAGAAAAATAGAATTAAAGATTTTTTTATTTTTTTTAGTTCTAATAGAATTGAAAATTTTTCTTTTAAATGAAACAAAGATAAAATCTCTTCTTCAATCAATTTTTTTTTTAATAAAAACAAATAATAAAGCATTTTTTACAAATAATAAAAGGGATTAATACACTTTTGTAAATAATTTTGTAAACTTCCACTTTCTTATTAATATTTTTTTTATTATTATTAATAAAATTGGATTAAATTCTAATTTTTTTAAATAAAGCAATAAAGTCTTTTTTTGACAAATAAAATTATAAAAATCTTTTTTAAATAATTTGTATTAACCACTTTTCTTAAATGAAAATAAATTAAAATACTTTTATAAATAAAATGATAAGAATTCATCCTTTTTTCTAACAAAATATGCAACAATTAATTTTATTGTAAATAAAATCAAATTGATTTTTGTTTTAATGATTTTTTTTTTAACAATGACTATAAATGACTTTCTTGAAAATTGAATACAAACACAATTAAATCAAATCACTTATTGAAAGTAAATTGAAACTTTTTTTAGATAAATAAATTGAAATCACCAACTCAAAATTGTTTCTTTTTTTATGCAAATAATTTCTTTTAAAATTTCTTAAAATTACATTGTGACATTTGAAATAATAAAATCTTTTTTTTAACTTAATAAAGTGATTCATGTCTTTCGCTTTCATTTATTTTTCCCATTATTATGATTTGATTTTATCATAACTTGTATATATTTATTCATATCATTCTATTCTTGATATCTATGATTAGTAGAGAACGTTATAAGGGCTTAGAAAGTGCTACGGTTCACAACCTTCTCAATAGATAACCTGATACTCAAATCCGAACTCAAGTTTTTACTGACATATATTTTCCAAATAAGTTTTATTTTTTATTTTGTTTTCCCTTTTAAAAAATAAACTAAAATAAGTAATAATTCTAACTTTTTTTAATTATTTTTTTCACAAATAAAAAGTGAGTCTCGTTCAAGTGGGGACGACTTATCTATATACAAATATAAAATAAATTTAAATATTTAAATAACATCCTTAAAAAAGTAATAAAAATTTCACTAATTGTTCTTCCACCACAAAAAGTTCATTCAATCCACAAGGTCTCAAAAATCAAAACCTAAACCATATATTGGCTACTGTTTTTATGATAAGTATACATTTATTTGGACTTATTATGGACCTATTCGATCTTCTTTTAAATTCCAAATTATTTTTAAAAATTGCTAGGTTGTATAGTTGTTTCAAAGAGGAAATTAATCCTCATTTTCGATCTTTTTTAATCCAAAAATTTTGGTATTAATTGACACAATATTATTGTACTTGTTTTTATAATTTAATTTAAATAAATTATTATTATTAATTATTTTTATTTTCTAAAAATATTTTTCTTTATTTTTTTTTAAGAGAGGCACAACTTATGGTTTTATTAAGATCGTATTTTATAATTTTTACTGCTTTTTAGGGAATATAAGCTGAAGCAATCTAGTGGAACATCTTTCAACAATTCTTAAAGAAATAATTCATTGATAGTTAATACGACTCGTTCACATCCATCCATATCATTAGTGTTTGGAATCCATATTATGGAATGAGACATTGTTGACGAAATAGTTAATATTTAAAATCTATATTAATCTTCATAGTCCCTTAAAATATTAATGCATTTTCGCTCAATGCGTTTCCACTCAATGGCGAGTTGCTCAATGCGTTCCCACTCGACAGCGAAACTCACTTTTATTTGTTTGTTTGGTGAAAAATATTGATTTTTAGAAAAAGACTTTATTATTATTATTATTTAAAATCTATATTAATCTTCGTATTCCCCTAAAATATTAATATTAATAATAATAATAATAATATTGTTGTTATTCTTTTTTTATTCTTATTTTATTCTTATTATTATTATTATTATTATTATTATTATTATTAGTAGTAGTAGTATTACGCATTTTCGCTCAATGCGTTCCCACTCGATGGCGAGTTGCTCAATGTGTTCCCATCCAATGGCAAAACTTGCTTCTTCTTTTTTTTTTTTTTTTTTGTTTATTTAGTGAAAAATATTGATTTTTAGAAAAATACTTTATTATTACTCCTGAAGGAAAAACAGGTCTGTAAAAAACCGAGTCTGGGTCCGAAGGTCAGGTTACTTATTGGGAAGGTGCGGTGGTGAGCCGTAGCACCCCTCTAAACCCGTATACATACGGCCTCTACTAAAAGAGGTGAGGCAAAACATGGCAATTAACTAGGAAAGTAATGGATACCAATTAAATGGTCAAATAATAAAACAAATCAAACATAAGAATAAGCAAAGTGGGAGTGGGAGCGTACCTAGGCAGCAAGTAATAGTGCGCTATCATAGAAACATGGTTAGCTCAAACATAAAATCATCACATGCATATTAAAGAGTAAGACAAAGTCAAATAATATTCATTAAACATAACAATTGACAATCAAAAGAGATCATATATAGGGCTCCTACCAAAGCCCAATTTATTTTGCATGAATTTATCTCACAAATTCCATTGCTTTTGAAATTATGAAAAATTCGTTCATACTTATTAAAAATAGTGAAAAACGAGAAAGTTGTTAAAAACCAAAGAAAATCACAATATGCATGTCTAAATAAAAAAATGGTAGCAAATTTATTAGAAAAATAGGTTTTTGGTGAATAGGATTTTAATGAAGAAAAGAAAAAGAAAGAAAAGAGAAAATAATAATAATAATAATGACAAATAAATAAATAAACGAATAAAATAAAGTAAAATAACAAAATAAATAAATAAATAAATAAATAATTATATGAAAGATGAATAAATAAAATAATTAAATTACGTAGATAAACAAATTAAATAAATAAATTTAAAAGATTTAAAACCATTTGAAAGACAAATTTTGAAAATCAAGTTTTGAAACTTATTTGAAAATTGAATTCTCGAAAATTATTTAAAAATTGGAGTCTTGAAAATTAAATTTAAGAATTGGAATTTTGAAGATGAAATTTTTTTTTAAATAAATAAGATAATAATAAGAACGAAAATAATAATGATTAAATAAATATATGTGAAAATTGAAATTTTGGAAATTGGAAATTAAATTTGGAATCAGAATTTTGAAGAATTATTTAAAAATGGAATTTTAAAAATAAATAAATAAAATAATAATAAAAACGAAAATAATAATGATTAAACGAATAAATGCATGAACAAATGCGAAAATTGGAATTTTGGAAATTGGAAATTGGAAATTAAATTTAGAAATCAGAATTTTGAAGAATTGTTTAAAGATTGAATTTTTAAAAAATAAATAAATAAATAAATAAAATTATAATAATAATAATAATAATAATAATAATTAAATAAATATATGTGAAAATTGAAATTTTGGAAATTGGAAATTAAATTTGGAAATTGGAATTTTGAAGAATTATTTAAAAATGGAAGTTTTAAAAATTAAATTTGAGAATCCAAATTTTGAAAAATTATTTAAGAATGGAAGTTTGAAAATTAAATTTAAGAAAATGGAATTTTGAAGAATTATTTGAGAATGGAATTAAAAAATAAATAAATAAAATAATAATAATAATAATAATAATTGAATAAATAAATGTGAAATTTGAAATTTTGAAAATCAGAATTTGAAGAATTATTTAAAGATGAAATTTTAAAATAAATAAATAAATAGATTAATAATAATAAAAAATAATAATAATTAATTAAATAAATAAATGTGAAAATTGGAATTTTTAAAATTGGAAAATAAATTTGGAAATCGAAATTTTGAAGAATTATTTAAAAATGGAATTTATAAAAATAAATAAATAAATAAATAAAATAATGAAAATAATAATGATTAAACAAATAAATGCAAAAATTGAAATTTTGGAAATTGGAAATTAAATTTGGAAATCAGAATTTTGAAGAATTATTTAAAAATGGAATTTTTAAAAAATAAATAAATAAAATAATAATAATAACGAAAATAATAATGATTAAATAAATATATGTGAAAATTGGAGTTTTGAAAATTAGAAAATAAATTTGGAAATTAGAATTTTGAAGAATTATTTAAAGATGGAATTTTTAAAAAATAAATAAATAATAACGAAAATAATAATGATTAAATAAATAAATGTGAAATTTTGAATTTTGGAAATTAGAAATTAAATATGAAAATTGGAATTTTGAAGAATTATTTAAAGATGAAATTTAAAAATAAATAAATAAATAAATAATAATAATAACGAAAATAATAATTATTAAATAAATAAATGTAAAAATTGGAATTTTGGAAATTGGAAATTAAATTTTGAAATCGGAATTTTGAATAATTATTTAAAGATGAAATTAAAAATAAATAAATAATAATAATAATAACAAAAATAATAATAATTAAATAAATAAATGTTTTCTGAAGATATAAGATGGAAGGAGAAGTTAGATTTCATTACAAGTCACAGACAAATGGTTGTTGCTGCCATTCAGAACCAGCAGAGAGCTGCAGGTTTTAAAATCAAGGGAAATGGGACCCAAGAAAGAATTCATGCTAATGTCTAGATGGGTCAGGCTCTTCATGCTAAATATAAATGAGGAAAGTGGTCCAATGAGCCAGTGGTTTAACAAATCAAGCCTAGCTTAGTTTGGCACCAACAAGCCCAGATCAACAGGGATGGTTCCAGTTACATGGTTATGCGAAAGGACAAGTCCCTGAAGGTTTCTCAAAGCAAAGAACTTTGGTACAGCTGGCCCTGTCAAACATTGAAAGAGAGATCAAGCAAGGTCAAGTTCGCCAGAACTGCAATCTCATGATAAACGCTACCAGTAAGCTTGTTGCCCTGCAACAGTAGCTCTGTCACAACAATGCGCTCTGCTTAATTGTTGCCGGAATAGAGCCCAAAAAGTCATTATAAGATAAATCAAGCATGCCATAATGCTGGGTGAACACAATCTGGTATGGGCACCTTTTGAAACTTGGAACAGATCTTTTCAGGACTAGGACCAGACAATTGGTTATCGGATAGTACCAGATTGTCAAGCACGTTTCAACTGTGATATAGATTTTGGAACTGAACCCGTAAGCCTGTTTGCACCTAGATCCAGGGATACCAACTCCTTACAGTTGAAAAGGTCCAATGGGATCCCTCAGTCAATTGGTTTCCCTATAGTGACAGATTAGGGAAATTTTTAGTTCTCTGATGTTACTTATAATGTCAAAACTTTAGCAAGATCAGCTGGAAGCTGACCTGTAAGCAAATTGTTGCTGAACGATATCCCCATAAGCGTTCTAGACTCCCACAGTTGATCAGGAATTTTTGCAGAGAATAGTTTTTTGAGAGTTGCAGAGTAACCAGCCGAAGTTGCCCAAAATAACCAGGTAATTCTCCAAAGAGATTGCTTCCATACAATAACTGATCTCTGAGACTCAAGACATCTCCTGATTCTCAATGGTACCAGTGAAATAGTTATCTGATGGCACTAAAATGATCAACGACTTGACATTGCATATTTCTGCAGGCAATGACTGGGTATTAATGTCAAGTAAGGTCAGGATCTACATATTAAGAAGGGGAGGTGACCCAATAAACAGGTTCTTAGATAACATAATGATTCAACTTGCTTCCAGTTGGAAATCCAATTGGGAATAGAACTTAAAAGGCGGTTTGAATCAAATACTACTGAATTAACGATTCCAGCCCCCTGAGACCATCTGGTAATGGACCAGTAAGTGAGTCAAAGGATAAATTTAGAATCCTGAGCTTCTTGCAGTTACTCAATTCCCCTAGAATCCTTCCACTCAGCCCTGCATTGGTGGCAAGAAGGTAAATTAGATGTGTCAGCCCACCAAAGCTTGCAGACAATTCACCCTCAAAACTGTTCTGTGCTATATTTAGGTAAGTCAAGTGAGATTTCTTCTGGAACTTTCCCTGTCAGTCTTAACACTTTGGACATTAAGTACCTGAAGCTCTCTCAGATAGCTAATTGTTTCTGGTATTTCCCCAATAGAGTGGTTGTTTCCCACACATTGAATACAAGCTCATCAATCTGCCGACTTCCATTGGTGTAGGTCCAGTCAGTGAGTTCCATGACATCAAGTGATCAAAGCCTCTGTAAATTTCCAATCTCTGGAAAAATGGGACCAGTGAATCTGTTCTGACTTGCATCAAAATCAAAAAGCCTCATAAGATTTCCTAACTGGAAGGGAGGTTTCCAAAGGAAATTTAGGCTTAGATCAAGGGACTAAATATTCTGAAGATTTCCAAGCTCTGATGGAAGATTCCCAGAGAGTGAGTCTACATGGACTGAGAGCCCAATAAGCTCTCCAAGGATACCAATGGTGGTGGGTAAGCTGCTGGAAAATTTATTGTCATTAAGCACAAATTTTCAGAGCATTTTCAGGTTGGACACCATCAATGGCCTCATGCCAAACAACCTATGGCCACTCAGGTCCAAAGTCTCCAAATTTTCTAGACTTCAAATTTTCTAAAAATTTAAAAAGTTTATTTTTGTGGATTTTGTGATGAACATATACATTAAACTTATATTTTGTCAAACTAAACTTTTTAAAACTCTAGTACTCAATGTTTTCTTATGGTATCATACAGTTTAATTCTTTAAATCCGGCATCTTTTATGAGGTTAGTTTTATATTAATCTATACTACATGCTTCCAATATATATGCCCATGTAAACATGTTTTTTCTATTCATTTTTCACTATATAAAAAAACTAACGATACATGATTAACAACTATGATCCATCTATAAGCCAAGCAAAATTTTTGTATGTGGAATATGGTAGAATTTAGAGCAAGATCTGTAGCAACAGTATTTAAACTCAGTTTCTATTGAATGTATTAATCAGAAAAATCATTAGGGTAAATTATGAGCTTGAGACCTAGTAGAAAGTAATAAACTTTTGAGTCTAAATTTTAAACCAGTATAAAATTATAATGTTATAATAGGATATAGAAACTCATGGTATTACCACATGCCCTTTTGAGATTCCCATCAAATGGATTTTAGTAAGATATGAAACTCTTCAAGTGTGCAAAATATCCCTCATAGCTCTGATCTGAAGAACCAGAATCATTAGTAGAATTTGTTTGATAACTTGATAGGACCCTCCTCTATGGTAGCCACAGCTCTTTGATGTGGAAGCACTCAGTACTTGTCTATTGAACAGCCCCAACTCTGAAACTGATTTGCTCATAGCAAAAGGAGAAGAAGCATGCCATCTTAGAAAACAAATACATTCTTTAAAAAGTCGATAAATGAACAAATGGGGACAGGCTGAGCTGGCCTACTACAAGGAGAGATTGATAGCAGGCTTCTTTTTAATTCCATTATTTTTCATCCTTTTATTGGCAGCCAATTAAGCTTTCAGGATATGTGAGGGCTCATTGAAACTGCTCCTCCTCTTCTCCTTCTCAGCCACCTCTTAATTGCATCAGCCTTGGAAAACAGAGGCTCAAAATCAGAATAAAACTTATGTTAAGAGTGTTTTCCCCTATTTAAAATGGTCTGAGCCATTTATTAAAGAAGGCTGCTTTCATCTCTTCAAAATCTGCTTTAAGAGGCATGGTTCAGGGTAACACCAAAAGAATATATGTTCAATCAAACATGATTAATTACATAAAACTGACAAATGTTTCCATATGTGCATGTCATGTCCATACATGTGTGACCTACAGCACAGCCGTGTTCTATGAACCATAGATATTGATTCAGAAATTAAACTCCAGAGAAGGAAAACAACTTTGATGTTGATAAGCCAAAGCATGCTACAAACCCCAGGTTCTAGGATCAATGTTGCCAATAGGAATTCAGAAAGGACAAATAAATCATAAGCATCAGAAGAGATTCCAATTGACCAACTAGCATGAGAGGCAGTTGAGTGACCTCCAGGAAGCAGCAAATCTCCCCAAATTGACTATAGATAGAAAGGGAACCAACAGAACAATCATAATGATCAAAACCATTGAATGCATCATAACACAGCCTCTCTTGTGGATGACAGTTAAAGTAACACTTACATTAAGTTTATGATGCAGAGTCCAGTGATGAGAGTAAACTGGTGTGTTTGCCACCTGTCTCTGTCACAGTCAAATTTGTCAAGTACAAGTGTGACCTCTTGCCTTTTCTTTCATATTTGTATATGGTATAAATATTGCAAAATTTTGTGAATGAAGGATCGGTTGAGTCAGAAAAGACCTAACTCTGTATTTTAGTTAAGACTTGAAAAACAGCTACACCATAATCATGTTCAATGCTAGATAAAATGTAGGACTATAAAAAACCATGTTGAAAAATGTGAATTCACGTATGTTTACTTTGATGCAATCGGAAGACTCAAAAACTGATCCAAGGACAGGAAATTGCAGACTCTGAATGAACATTATCCATGAAAACCTCAATGAATGCAGGTAATGGAGTGGAAGAGAGCAGTGAATTGGAATTGCAAGACAATCCTTATCTTTACAAGTAATGAATAACACCAGTCAATGTTAAAATTAATTAAGCTAATATACCTATCAAAACAAGTAGGAAAGCTAAGTATAAAATATTCATACCTTGACCATTGAACACCTTCCAAGGATAAGCAAAGGCCAGGTCACAAGAGCCAATACCACTTGGTTTTTATCCACAAAATCACTTATAGCAATCACTATCTTAACAAATAATTTGCTAATTAGAACAAAAAAAGGGAATGCACACAATTAATTAAGCCTTGAACTGGCCTTCTCTAAAAATTTGAGAGCGTTGAGGGCAACAAGAATCACTTCCAGCTCATGATTTATTATTCGGGAAAAAGAAAATTATCAGAATTAGAAAGGAATTTTGAAGAAAAATGTCAGGAAATAATACAAGACGAATACAATTAGAAACGCATCATCAGTAAAGAATGAAGATCCTTCAAAAAATTTTCTGTATAATTTTGAATCAAGTTGGCTCTGCCTAAAAGAATTAGGACACATTCCATCATCAACATTGGAAAAGGTATCCTAAAATTTCTCTCAAGCATCAAAAAAAAAATTATGTGCATTTAGAAGCTATGGAATATCTGATCAAAAAGAAACTATAGAATACAAAAGAGCCAACAAAAATCAACCACCCATTACAAAACAAAACAATATCGTAGGATCTATATGCACAGAAGAAATCTCAGAAATTTCACTGATTATAATCCAAACAACATCACTTTATGGAAGGCATTAATGAATATACATCAAAGGGAAATATGAAATTCTTATTTTATTGAACCTTTACTTTCTTCAACCTGTACATTAGGGATTCTATAGATTTATGTATCTTATTGCTGTCAGTTTGCATCGCTACCTGAGATGCTTGGTGTAAGCTTCGGATACCACGACCCAAACTAGCAATTGAAGGAGCTGCAGGGACCGACTCAACTGCACACTCAATTCCATCTCCATACACAAGCAGCCCAGAGCAAGTTGCAATATATACACTATCATTTTAAAAGCTTCAGTTCACAAGGATTCAGGAGGATTCAGGAAGCTTGGAGTTGCTACGCATACTCCTAACCATGTCCATTAATGTTCGGTTTCTTCTTTCAGCCACACCATTCTGGTCTGGGAAACCACACATGGTGTATTGAGCAACTATCCCATGCTCTTGAAGAAACTTCGCAAATGGACTAGGTGCTTGTCCATCCTCGGTGTATCTATCATAATATTTTCCACCTCTATCTGTTCTCACAATCTTTATTTGCTTTCCGCATTGTTTCTCTACTTCAGCCTCAAAAACTTTAAAGGCACCCAACATTTCATTCTTGTTATGAAGCAAGTAGATATACATGTATCGTGAGTAATCATCTATGAAGGAGATGAAGTATTTCGGACCATATACATCCATGTTTGGACAACAAATATCTAAATGTATGATTTCTAATATGTCTATGCTCCTCTTGGCACCCTTCTTAGACTTGTTGGTCTATTTTCCCTTAATGCATTCCACACAAGTGTCAAAATCAATAAAATCTAAAGTACTAAGCACTCCATCATTTAGTAATCTCTTAATTATTTGTATGAAGATATGTCCCAATCTCTGATGCCACAACATAGAGGAATCTTCATTCATAACACATCGTTTTGTACTAATGTGAACATGCATAGTGTTATTAGTGGTATCATTTTGCAAATTGATAGAGAAAAGACCATTAGACAATGTACTATTTCCAACAAGATTAGATTTATAAAACAAACTGAAAGATGTCTCATAAAAACTAAAGGAATAACCTAAAGGTACAACTCTTGAAATTGAAATCAAATTCCTAGAGAAACTTGGAACATAAAATGTCTTTTCTAAATCAAAAATAAAACCACTACTTAAAACTAAACTGCATGTTCCAACAGCCTCCACATGTGAACGCATCTTGTTTCCTGAATAAATGCATTGCTCACTTGGCATTGGCTTCCTTAGGTTTTGCATACCCTGCAAGGTATTCAAAACATGGATTGTAGAACCAGAATCAATTCACCATGTGTTATAAATAACATCACCCATATTAGATTCATAACAAATAAATGAGATTGGTTTACCTTTCTTCTCAAGCCATTTCTAGAATTTGGTGCAACCCTTTTTCATGTGCCCCTTCTTCTTGCAAAAGAAGCACCTATTGACCTTCTTGATTCCACCTTGGGGTGGTATTTTACCTTTCCCTATCTTTTTGGCCTAATTATGATCTTTTCCTTCCATTGTCATTAATGCACTCTAACCTAATTCCATTTTCAGCCTTCCTTCCTCTTGAACACACATGGTTAGAAGCTCATTAATTGACCACTTATCCTTATGTGTGTTGTAAAAGATTTTGAAGGGTCCATATTGTTATGGAAGAGTGTTCAAAATAAAGTGCACAAGGAATGAGTCAGATGTTTCAACCTCGAGTGTCTTTAATTGTGTTGCAATATCCCTCATCTGCATTATGTGCTCTCGCACACCAGTCACATTGGTGAGCCTTAAGGATGAAAACTTCATTATCAGGGTACTGGCAAGTGCCTTATCTAATATTCATAAAGAGCCTTTTCTGTTGTAGTGCCGGTGTCAGTAATGATTGGCTTGTCTTTCCTGATAGCATAATCAATGTCCATGCACCCCAAATGAAAGAGAATTCTCTCCTTTCAAACCTTATAGTTATCACCTTTCAATTCGGGAATGTTACATTTTATATTAGAGAAATTCGTAGGTTGCATCACTGCACAAAAATTAAACATACATGTTTATAATTCAAAATTGAGACTAATAACCATATATCATGTTTTACCAATGTAACTCATGTTCCAAAATTATGAATCTAGTGGCATAAAACTTGCATGTGAGCTAAAGTTCTAATTCAATTAGATCCATGTAAAACCTTATGATAAAACTATCAAATTATGTTCCATTTCCTAATTCCTGTAGGTAATTAAGAAATATAGTTTGATATTCCATCCTAATTAATCATACAAATATAATAAAAAATTCATGTGGGATAAAATTTTATTATATCAAATATAATTAATTATCCATAATGCCATTTTTCTATATGTGATCCTAAAACACTTAATGTATAATTTTGCATAATTAAAGATGTTGTGACTACCCCTTAATTAATTAAAATTATATGGATCACTTGACATTTAATTAATTCACAAGAAAAGCTTATATAAATTGCATGAAACCATAAGCAATATGTACACAAAACTCAATATCAATGTACTAATATTATTCAACTCAATATTGCATGTATAATAAAACAATATATCATATACACAAAATTATGAAATAAATATTATAAGCACATAAATATCTAAAATTAAATCCATAAAGAGCCTTTAAGAATCAATTTAATGTGCAAAATTATTTAACTTAATGTTGCATGCATAATAAACCATAAAAATATACATTACAACTAACAAAAATAAATAATTTAGCACATAAAATATCCATAAAGAAACCCATAAATTAACATATCTTAAAACACTAAATTTTATGAATTTTCACAAATAAATAAATAAATAAATAAAAATAAAAATAAAAGATTGTTGTTGGGAGGAGTTGAACTTGGGCAATGATTGGGGAAAGGCAAGGCTGAGACCAACTGGGCTATTGCTGCCCATTTTCTTATTTCTTTTTCACTTATTTCTTGGTTGTTTACAGTCAAAATGACAAGCCTATGTAGTTGTCTTCTACCTTCAACCAGGTTTGTTTGACCCATTTGCGACTTGAAATGAAACCCAACAGTTTCTATGTATTCCAGATAGAAGATTGACGATTTAAAACACTAAAATGTTAGATATCTCATCTCCTAATCATTTCTAACAATATTTTTCATTAAAAACTTCTAAAAATCTATAAACCCCAAAATACCGAAACTCACTATATTTTTTTTATTAAAAACACAGATTGTAAAAACGAATAAGACAAAGGCATACAAAAGCTCTGATACCAAATGTTAGACATAAATTATATAATCATGCTCATAACAATCCTTAAATAACAATTAGATCATAAGCGGAATTGAAAACATATCAAAAAAGTACCTCCCGTCATTGCCATTCTTACAGGTTAAAAATAGCATCTTCAATTTTATTTATTTTTCTGGCTTCAGGTGCTTCTAAACCTTTCTCAACCTCTTCTTAGATGGTGTTTTAAGATTGAAAAATATTGAAGGCTTAGGAGACCCTACCCATTAGTGCTCTGCCCCTTTTTAAAGCCTCTCTTCATCACTGAGTCTGCTTCGAGCGTGCACAGAACATGGGGTAGTGATGCAAACGTGGTTCCAAACGTTAATCCTCATTCCTAAATTGATGGAATGAATGTGGACCACATTCCGAACCATGTCTTCGATTTGTTACCGAAGATCCAAGAGAAACAAAATCCCAACAGTAGTTACCTTTAGGAGGAGTTGAAAGATAAGCATAAGGAAACTTAGAAAGATATATCTTCAAAATTCTTCAATTCGCGATTTGTCCTACTTCAGGTATTAACTCTAGCCTTAGCAGGCATAAAGAAACTGTTAGACTTATTTATTGCGCTGCAAAAGAGATTTATTTAATAGTTTTTTCTCCTAAAAATATGTTCAGAGAGGAACATAATCCACCAGACTGATATTTCCTGCTTATTTTTCAATCACCATCTGGTTGTAGCCATTTAAAGTCTATATTGGCAGATCGGAGGGTTGGCCGCATCCATCAACTTCCCTTGTGTTCGTCATGGGCGCTTGGGTGAATGCACTATAAGGTTAGGGTATGCGCATTTCCTACAAGCAAGTGCTTTTAGGAGAGTTGGTAGCGCTTGAGGTCCTACAAGTGGTATCAGAGTCAAGGTCACAGGTTCGAACCCCAGGGGTGTCACTGGGGGGGAGGGGAGGGGAGATTATTGGCAGATCGGAGGGTTGGCCGCGTCCATCAACTCCTCTTTTGTTCGCCGTGGCCGCTTGGGTGAATGCATTATAAGGCTAGGGTATGCGTCTTTCCTACAAGCAATTGCTTTTAGGAGAGTTGGTAGCGTCTGAGGTCCTACAGTCTAAAATGTTGTCTGCCTACTTAAAGTTTAGGTTTATGTCATATTATATAGGGACAAAATCCTTCCCTGTTTTTGGGGTTTATTTTAAAATTTAAATGCTTCTCTATTTGTAGGGAGAAAAAATTCGAGACTTGCTTTTCCAAATACTTGAACAAAAAGAGGATGTCATAATAAAACAAGGTGCACAATCTAGAGAGTCGACTAATGGCTTCTAGGTATGGTGCACAATCCAAAACTTCTTCAAATATGGCCAAACCAGGTTTTAAAATGAGATGTTTGTATGTACATTTTAGCAACTATATATGTTTCTCAACAATGATCAATATCTATGCCCTATATTGTTGTAATTGAATTTGTTTTCTATGCATGTCTTGTTTGAGTTGTGATGATGTGGTTGAATGATCTCCTGGATTTCATCCAAAGAGCATGTTTAAATCTTTCTTGACTTGACTTGACTGTGGTATTGTTCAAACTTTAAATCTTTCTTGACTTGATTGCGTCACTGTTCAAACTAATTCTTGTTTCCTTTGATAAAATATTTAGAAGGAATGGACAATGCCTTCAGTACCAACTGGATGGAATGGACAATACCAATCAGGAGAAGCATTTAATGCATCATCTTGCAACAAGTTTTATAATAGTAACACCTTATTTGGTAAGATCATTTGATGGAAATTTATTGACAGAGGGATCCTTACTCTTTTAAAAAAAATATGACATAGGAAAGTGATTGGAGCCAGATATTATTTGAGTGGCTATGAAGCTGAAGAAGATCCGATAATGTCTATGTCATTCAAATCCCCTAGGGACAATTCTGGTCATGGCAGCCACACAGCCCCAACAGCTGCAGGCCGGTATGTGACAAACATGAATTATAAGGGCTTGGCAACTGGAGGTACTAGAGAAGGTGCTCTAATGGCAAGGATTGCAGTGTACAAGACTTGTTGGGACTCAGGTTGCTATGATGTGGGCTTACTGGCTGCCTTTGATGATGCAATTAGAGATGGCATTTATATCTTGTCTGTCCTTAGGTTCTGAAGCTCCTCAGGGAGATTATTTTAATGATGCCATCTCCTTGGGGTCATTGCATGCTGCTAGCCATGGGGTAGTGGTAGTTGCTTCAGTTGGAAAGGAAGGAAATTAAGGTTCAGCAACAAACCTTGCTCCATGGATGATCATTGTTGCTGCTAGTTCAACAGATAGGGATTTTATATCTGAAATCGTATTAAGAGATGGTGTTAATTTCAATGTAATGTTATTTCCTTGTTCATGTTTGTAGATTTATACATTATTCTCAGGCTCTTAAAACACTTCTTGGTCATTGAATAGGTTGAAGTCTGAGTCTGTTTGAAATGAATGCCTCCACAAGCATCATCTCTGCTTCAGAAGCCTATGCAAGATACTTCACTCCCTATCAATCCAGGTGAAGCAGAATGGACCTGACAATATTAATGCATAAATGAAAAATCTCAAGTTATGTTTTCTTGTTTACTTGTCCCTCTAGCTATTGTTTGGAGAGTTCCTTGAATAATACTAAAGCTAGACGGAAGATTTTGGTATGCCAACATGCTGAGAGTTCAATAGATTCCAAGCTGGCAAAGAGTGCAGTAGTCAGAGAAGCTAGTGGAGTTGGAAGGGGCATAAGGGACAGGATTCTATCCTATATCAATCATACACAGTTTTTTTCTACTCTTTGATGATGAAGATTCAGTGCGAGATAATTGAATTACTTTGTGTTTCCCATTTAAAGCTATTCCATTTACATGAATAGAAAACGGGTTTCTAGAATTTTCCCAACAAAAACTGTATTGGGATCTCATCCTCCTACTCCTCGAGTTGCAGCATTTTCTTCAAAAAGTCCTAATGCGTTAATCCCATAAATTTTGACGGTATATTCCTACTAAAGATCATCAAATTTTATGCGGGCTGCTCCTTTAATTACTTGTTTTTAATTTTACTCTTGCTTTATTCCTGATTATTCTTCTTTGTAGCCTGATGTCACAGCTTTAATTTTCTGCAAATGTTGGAGATGTTATAATATTAGAACTGTTGATTTTCTATGATGCCTTGATGTCTTTTGATAAACTTAGAATGAATTGTGGACTTGGGAATGGAGGATTTCATCAATAAGCATGTAAGAAAACACCATAAGCACATGTCAGTTGGAGAGTGATTGAACTAGGGCATGAATACCAAAAAATGTAAACATTGTAGCTATGGTAAAATAATGGAAGTTCAAACTCTAAAAATAATGCGTTTTTCCTTTTTAAATTGATCTATGCATGAAAACATGAAAAAGATTGTTGAGGTTGTGACCATTAACAATCTATCCCTAGAGGGATAAAACAACATCATAAAGAGAAAATTTGGAAAAGGGACACCCTTGGGCTAGCCTAGAACTATTAGCTAGGACAAGAATTGGTCACAGCCATGTACCTACAATATCTACTTATAATTTCTATGGAACTTGAGAGTGCATGTACATGTGTGTGCAAACGTATTCACTAGATACAAAAATTTCTTGGTGTCACTTGTTGAGACCAGATAAATACCTATTTGGATGTGGTGATTAGATTTCAACATAGCTTTCTTGATGGTTGGTTCTTGAATTATGAGGTGGCAGTGTCTATTGTACCCTTAAATTTTACTCTGTATCAAGTAATTACTAATTTATGACGGCAAAAAATCCTTGTATCATGAAAGGAATAACAATTTCTTGTTCATACCATTTTGTTTGAATGTTAGGTTCCTATACTGTTCAAAAATGTGATTTTGATTAACCAATTGTTGCAACTCACATTTCATTTGTTGCTTCTATTTTGCCTATAGGGTAATTTGATACTGTCTAATATTAGACTTGTTAAGAAGCAAATATATCATGCCGCTCTCAATGGTAATAATAGTTTGCCTAGTGTTTTGCATCGGAATGACGATTGATAATATCATGGCTTTGCCCCCTAATCTCAGTTGGTTTCTTTAGTTTTTGTCCATGAATGGCATTTTTTTCAAATAAGCATTGGTGTTTTGTTAGTCGTATAATTTCTTTTATCTTATTCATAGAAAAAGTAACTATTTAAATGTTGTTTCATGTCCTCATTGATCTCTATTAACAGAACATCAAATCTCAAAGCTTCTTGGCCTGTCTTTTTGAGTGTCAAGTCATATCCTCAATATGTTGATCTAAAGGATCTCTTTCATGTTCATGCAGGTTTGTTTTGTTGGGACTTCACCATCTGTATATATTCATTGTATGGTTCTATTATTTTTTTTGCTAAAAAAAAGGTTTACAAATGTAATATTGATATCATGTTTAGAAGAAGCATTTTTGTTGTTCTATGTGTTTTGTATTTCTCTAAATTTTGGAATAATACCATGAAGCTTTTGAGCCAATCTTAAAGGGGTTAGCCCTTTTCTTTTTCTGTTTACACAATCTACAATTTCTATTAGCGTTGAAAGGGATCCAGAAAAAAATGTTATTCAGTTATGAGTTGGTTGGGATAAGGTCCAACTATTATTACAACATGAAATTGAATGTAATTAAAAGAAAAATTATATATACTCAAATTCTCATAAGAAAATTTTTGAATGGAATGTCAAAATATCTAGATTCAAATTCTCAGAAGAAAAATGTTTTTGATCCAAACCATTTTTGTAGTGTTTGGAAGGATTTAATGGGGAACCTCATAAATGAGTCTAAAAAAATTAATAATAATAACCTATAATTGCAGCCAACTCCAAACTGCAACTATATGTCATTTAGTAGGGGCCAAAGCAACATGCAACTATAAGAACCATTTGTTGCACTTTCTTGTGGCTACTACTATTGCTTTGACTTTTGTTGTACTTTTCTTGTGGTTGCTACTATTACTTTAACCAATGTTTTAAAAACCGGATCGAATTGACTGGTCTAACCTATTCGATCATCGGCCGGTGATCTTTCCTATCTGGTCCATCTTTTGAAGCCTACGACTTATTAAACCAGCCTCAAACTGTTGGAACTGACAATTGGATCGATAAACCGAGTGAATCGGTCAGTTTGTAGTGAATCGAATAGTTCACTACACATTTTTTGTTCCCATGAGAGAGGAATAGTGGGATGGTGGGAATGGGACGTTGTTGGCCGACAACTGATCGTTGTAGGAGCTACTGTTGGCAGCGAGGTGGTTGGTGGTGACAGCAAATGTGAGCACAACGAGAGAAAGAGGGAAAGAAAGAAAAGAAATGGAAGAAGAGGATAAGAAGAGAAATGAGAAAAAAAAAATGGGGAGGTGCAGTTGTAGTAGGAACCGGAAGAGATGGGTTTTGAGGAGAAGAAGAAGAAGAAGAAGAAAGTGAGAAAAAAAAAAAGACGGGAAAATATGGGGAGGCGATTGTGGTGGAAGAGATGGGTTTTAGGATTTGTTTCTGAATGAACGATGGGGATGAATTGAAAATGAAGGGTTAAATAGGTTCAAAATGAAGGGTCCAAATAGATTCTCTAAAAATAGGTATAAATGGGCAAAAAATTGGGCTCTCTAGAAATAAAAATTCATTTATATTTCATCTTTATTATTTTTATATTTGATATATCAAATATAAAAGTGAAATATTATTAAAAAATTTATTATATATTCATATATATATATATATATATATATATATATATTTAATTTCTTATAAATAGTTTATTTTTAATAATATTAAAAAAATATTAATTTTATGATGTCACCAGTTCAACCGCAGTTTGACCGTCGGTCCAACCACTGAACCGTGAACCATCAATTTTTTCGGTTCAATGACAGGTTCAATTCTGAAAACATTGGCTTTAACTTGTGCTCACGGTCACCTTCACGGTTGCAGCTACAAGAAATAGTTGCACCACTTATAATTACAGTATGTGACGGTCAACTTTTGTGCAACGATAATTTGTAGCCACACCATTTATGACCTTTAGTGAGGGTCATTGGCCGCTACTATAAGACATTATTCCTATAGTGAAACTTGTGACAACTATTTGGGGCTTTTTTAACTTTTGCGGCAATTTTAAAAAATTATAATTAAAAAATGGTAGTTTTGAAAATATTGACAGATTTACGGCAGTTTTGGCCACGTGGAAGGTGTCTTTTGAAGAGACACCTTCCACAATTTTCAAAATCATGAAAGAATTGAATTTAAGCTAAAGGTGTCTCTTGAAGAGACACCTTCTACAATTCCAGAAATTTTGATTTATATTAAAGGTGTCTCTTGAAAAAACACTTTCGACGTGGCAAAAAATCCAATATGCATTAAAGGTGTCTCTTGAAGAGACACTTTCCACGTGGCAAAAAATCCAATATTCATTAAAGGTGTCTCTTGAAGAAACACTTTCTACAATTTGAAAATTTTGAATGTCTTATAAATTTGATTTTAAAGATAAAGATGTCTCTTGAAGAGACACCTTCTACAATTCCTAAAAATTTTAATTTATACCAAAGGTGTCTCTTGAAGAGACACCTTCTAGAATTCCAAAAAATTAGATTTATACTAAATATGTCTCTGGGGGGATTCGAAGCCCCAACAAAAGGTTCAACATGCATCCCCAACTCCACTAGGGCAAACTTGCCCCATAACGTATAATATGCACTAAAGAAATATATATCAAAAGTTAGAATATAAATACAATATTAAAAAAACACTTTAAATAAAAAATTAATTATAACTATTTTATAATTGAATGAAAAATTTTCATTTAATTGATTAGTAAAAGTATATTTTAATTTTATTCATAGTGTTTTTAACATTATTAATATATTAAAAATTTATATATTTATCATAATTTATATATTTATCATAATTTATTTTATAATATATCATAATTTTTTAATATTAAATAGATTTTAAAATTAAACATGTTATAATCACATTTCACATTATTATAATCAATTTATAGTTTTTATGCATACAAAATTGAACTTTTTTTTTTTCCACTGTTGGGGGATTCGAACCCCCAACAAAAGGTTCAACATATATCTCAGCTCCACTAGGACAAACTTGTCCCATGATAAATGATATGTACTAAAGAAATATATATCAAAAGTTAAGATATAAATACAATATTAAAAAAAACACTTTAAATAACAAATTAATTATAATTATTTTATAATTGAATGAAAAATTTTCAATTAATAAAAATATATCATAATTTTATTCATCGTATTAACTGATTCTGTTTACCTTGGAGTTTAGTCTAATTTTCACTATATCCGTATGGATATCAATCTAACCAGATAAGAACAAATTCAATTCAATCTTATCCAAACCTAAACCGTAAAAGATAAAAAATGAATAAATTATTAAACAAGACAACCAAAGATTCATATAGAAATAAAAATATTTCTTCAACTGATGTATGTGGATTGCCTATTAAAGATCAACATACCTTCTTGCAACAGTTGAAAGCAATGAAACAAATAAAAATATTTCTTATTTGTTTTTAATTTTAACCAAAAAAAATAGTATTTTTTATTTTTTATTTTAACAAATAAAAAGTGAAGAATCTCCTTGAATTTAAATTTGAATTTCAATTTCAATTTCAATTATTGCAGGTACTAATCGAATCAGGTTATTATTTTTTTATTTTGTTGCAGCTCTAGACAATTTATCCCCAGGGACCCAAGTTTCTGATTCCAATCTCAAAGCTTCTCCTGTACAAGAGCCTTGGATGGAGCTATGTAGATCTTCATTCCACAAAATAGAAAAAGAAACCCAGAAGAAAAAATCACTACTTGCAAGTGGATATGTAAACAATTTTTATGGCCTAATATAAACCACTATGCACATCAGCATGGCTTCAGAAGTAAAATTTGCAGTTATCAATTTATAAATTCAGAATTAATGCTTGTCTAAATCTGAGTGATGATAGACTGTAAAAGGAGGAACCGCTGTTTGATTCCCAAGTTTTTGATTCCCAATAAAATCCATCCCCCATTTGCTTTCCGGGAAAGTCCATGCAAAACCCCATAAAAAAACAAACAAAAAAATGTTTTTTTTTTGGCTCCATGCTTTCTGGATCTGTCCAGGGGTCTCTTTGCTTTTGTGCCATTGGATTTAATATTTCACAAACCCCCCACGATTTTTGAGCCACGCTGAAAAACACAACCTTTCCCCTCAAATCATGAGCAGATTACGCTGAAAAAATTGGACAGATACCCTGTGCGCGGGCTGGACTGGTAGGAAATATTGGAAAAAAAAAAAATTCAACTTTCCCACACTTTCTTGGCAACCAAACAGAATCACAACAAGCCGAACCACAAAAAAATTAAAACTTTCTCCATTATTTTTA
Source organism: Vitis riparia (assembly GCF_004353265.1). NCBI lineage: Eukaryota > Viridiplantae > Streptophyta > Magnoliopsida > Vitales > Vitaceae > Vitis > Vitis riparia. Next base: position 20,820,842 of record NC_048435.1, on the reverse strand, counting down.
GTCTACTCGGTTTCATTGTAAAAAAAAACAAAAACTTTAATTTTTTTACAGCTTTCCCACACTTTCTCGGTGACCAAACACAACCACACAACCAAATATAACCACAAAACTTACAGAAAACACCGAGGGCAATGGTTTCTCAGATCTGCACTTCACTTCCTTCCTATTGGTGTTGAGGCAAGGATCTCCACCTCATGATCAACGTGCGGGATAGTGGGTTTTCGGGCAGAGGAGGTTTGATGCAGAGAAGAAAAATGAGAAGGGAAGAGAAGAAAAACGGGAAGGGAAATGGAAAGGGGGGAATGGGTTTTCATATCTCTCCTACGTGTTATCCTACGTGTTCAAAAGTGTCGTAAAATTGGAATTATTTTCCAAACTATGGTATTTTAAATATTATTTTTTTTAATAGCAATATATTTATCAAGAATCCAACTATTTGGTGAAAGTCATTCTACAGGAATGACATTTAAAGACTTTCTCGGCTAGATATGATGAAGTACAGGTAAAAGTGTGTTTATTTGTAAAAATTAAAAAAAATTAATAAAAAATAAAAAATAAAATCAAAAAATAGTAACTCACTTTATAAAATTCAAATTTCATATATCTATCTAAAAAATAACTAAGACCTACCTACCTAAGTATGAAAAGAAAACACAAGAGGGCAGCGAAGATAGGAGTAGAATGAAATGAACAAAAAGGAGGCGGAGTCCACCAAAAAACACCAAAAAATTGAAGTCTACCTCAGAATGCGGTAAGACGGCCATCCACCGTTCTACACGGAAACGTCGGTGGCTAAGTGGATAGGGGGGTCCCACACCAGCAAGTGGATCCTCATACGCGTCTGTACTAATCCAATAATGAATTCTGACCTCTTCCAAATGCCTCATTTCCACGCAGAGTCGCATCACCTGCCTAGAAGAGACCAATTTTGTGCTCTCTTCTGATGATGTAATAATTAATCATAGCAGTGAATAGACAGATAATTTATAAATCCATCCCCCTTTTAAAGTCCAACACGCATATCTATTGCCTTGGTCAATCGCACAGCAAATTTGAAACAAAGAGAATCTTTTCAAAGGTCAAGCTAACGCGGAGTTGAAAGCAAAAGCAAAGCATTGCTGCGTCCACCTTCAAATTCTAAACACAAAGTGCATATTCCCTTAGTGGTGTTCCCTCTTCCCACCATCTCCTGCATTAGCTCTTGAAACCACTCAGCTTTTTTTTCCTTTTTTTTGAGACTCTGCTATCGAGGATAATCTTCATTCCGCATCACTAAGAAGCATTAGAACAGTTGAAGAAGGCAGTATCGCTCAGTCACGCATGGATCAACCCAATACTTCTGATGATAGTGCCGATCTAGACAACTTGGTCCCATTTGCAGCTTACGATGATAGCCAAACCAAGACCACATACATGGATGCTGGTTTGTACACGGCTACATTAAAAGGCAACATCAGCAAGCTGGAGCAGATGCTAGAAGCTTGTGATCTTGGCCTCCAACTGACCCCAAAAAGGAACACTATCCTGCATATAGCAGCTCAATTCGGTCAAGTGGACTCTGTCAAACAGATCCTTCAATTGACTACCTCTTCATCTCTACTGGGACAGAGCAATCTGAAAGGAGATACCCCACTTCACCTTGCAGCAAGAGAAGGGCATTTGACAGTCGTCCAAGCTCTAATTCAAGCCGCAAAAGCACTTCCCCATGAGATTGAAAGTGGGGTTGGAGTAGATAAGGCCATTCTGAGGATGGCCAATGAGGGGAAAGACACAGCCTTGCATGAAGCAGTGAGGTATCATCACCCTGAGGTGGTGAAATTATTGATTGAGGAAGACCCTCAGTTTACCTATGGTCCTAATATTTCTGGTGGAACGCCTCTTTACATGGCGGTGGAGCGAGGACATGGAGACTTGGTGCAAATAATCATAGACAACACCAGCACTTCACCAGCTTACAGTGGCATCTTGGGTAGAACTGCTCTGCATGCTGCTGTAATTCGCAATGACCAAGGTACCTATATGCAGATCTGAGTGGTTAATTAGTCATCCAATCTATTGTTAAATATTTTTTTTTCTGTATTAATTTTTATCTTTATATATTCATTTATTTATCAGAAATAACAACGAAGTTATTGGAATGGAAGCCATCTCTAATCAAAGAAGTGGACGAAAATGGATGGTCTCCCCTTCACTGTGCTGCCCACTTTGGTTATACTACCATTGTGAAGCAATTACTACACAAATCACCAGATAAATCTGTGGCTTACCTCGGAATCAAACGTGGCAAGCAAACAGCCCTTCTTATTGCAGCTAAACTTGGCCATAAAGACATAGTAGATCTGCTGCTATCTTACTCTCCAGATTGTTGCGAGCAGGTTGATGATAACGGCAAAAATGTCCTTCACTTTGCCATGATGAATAAGCAAGATTATTATCCTAGGATGTTTTTACAAAATGATGGATTAAGAGTGAGAGGACTTTTAAATGAGAGAGATGCTCAAGGAGACACGCCCCTCCACCTGCTTGCTTCTTACCTAGTTGATGATGAAGAATTTGTATTGGACGATAGAGTGGATAAGATGGGGCTGAACAATAACAACTTAACCCCCAAGGACATAGTTTCAAGAGTCAACGACCGTTGGCTGCAAAAGGTAAATCTCTAACTTGATTTCATTTGACCGGTTACATTCATACACATCTAAATACATACACATAATTTTATATTATATTTTTACTTGCCTAATTTTGGTTACTACACAATTAATTTACATGAAAATAACACAAGACAATAATCTAGATTTTATTAGAATAGAATCACTCACAAACCGAGCCGAAGCAGTTGAGAGGACTGAATTTCGAACCTCATTCTTGCCTAAACAGCCACACATGTACTATGCTTCTTCTCATGACAAGGGATCAGAAGGCTAAAAGTTTTTATTTTGTAAAATTTCAGAAATATTTCCTGGATTACTTCAGCGAAAGTAAGGAAGTGGGTATTGGACCTTTAAGTTGGGTCCCGGGTGACAAGAAAGACAATGATAGCAGTGAAAGTAAAGACAGTAAAGACAATTCCATCTCTAAGTTAAAGAAAATGGGTGAAATTCATTTGATAGTGGCAGCACTTGTAGCAACTGTAACCTTTGCGGCTGGCTTCACCTTGCCTGGTGGTTACAATGAAAATGATGGCAAGGCAATCCTGGCAAAGAAAGCAGCTTTCAAAGCATTTGTTGTGACGGATACCTTAGCCATGGTTTTCTCGGTATCCGCTACATTTGTTTACTTTTATATGGCAATTCATGAAAAAGTGGAGTATCTCGAAAAACACTATGTCTGGGGCTGTCTTCTCACCATGTTTGGCATGGGGTCAATGGTGGTGGCATTCATGACCGGCATGTACGCTGTGCTACCACATTTCTCTGGGCTTCCGATCGTTGTTTGTGTCCTCTGCTGCTGCTTTTTCCTCTTCTTCTATTATTTATTTAGACAACTTCAAAAAGGCTAAAGGGCTTGATGGGATGTCATTTACTCATATGACAATCGTGAAATTAATGGAAGGTCTTCCTACATGGCACGACCCTTTAATTAATATATATTTTCATGTTTGTATATAAGAATGATTCTTGGTGAATTTTGAGTGCGGCATGAACTTAAATTATAGTCTCCTAGTTGGATAAATTACCGGGTGCATGCTTTATCGTCATATCTTATCTTTCATTATGATTTTCAATTGCTTGTATTTATGTAATATCCGGTTTTCACTAATACTTCAGATTTAGAGGTTAATTTTTCGAAAATTTGTCAGTTGAAAGGTAAGAAAAGATGGTGAAAATCTTTGGAGTAGCTTTTCAAAATTCAATGGTTTGAATTTTTGCCATCTCAATTTTTTATGGTGAAATTTTCAGAATTTGAATTTAAATGTAGAGAGAAAATTTAACTAGTATTGAATAATTGTCATTAATACTAGAGAGGTCCTAAAGATCCCCTTCTTCTTAGCCTAAACCACTACTTAAAAGATATGAAAATAGAGAATAAAAATAGAGCATAAAGAAATCATCATTAGAACCCAAGATTCAACTTCAATATTGTTATAAACTAAAGCTTAAAAATAAGTACATCTAAGCATACTCATTCCCGCATGCTGATCTTAAAACTTATTACCAGCAGAATCAGAAAAATCATTAGGGAAATTTTGAGCCTAGATCTTAAGACATGGTAGAAAGTAATCAACTTCTGAGTCTAAATTTTGAACCCAGTATAAAATAATCAATGTTACAATTGGATATAGAAACTCACAATATTGCCACATGCTCTTTTGAGATTCCCATCCATTATTTTCATAAATATTTCACCATTATTTTGTTATAATTTCTTTTAATATTTATTTATTTTGTTATTAAAGGAATGGTTATAGGTTATTTGAATGAATAAGGATTGTCTATTTATTGGTTCACTATATGATATACCTGTTTTAAAAATTTTATAATTTTTTTTTTTTTTTTTTTTGCTTTCTCTTGTTTAAATAAAGTCTTAAAGTTGATTTTTTTTTTTTTATAAACTAAAGTCATGGCTAATTGTGAGATTTTAATTGCTAGAAGGTTGGAACTTACAAATGTGTTATCTTTGCAAACAAAATAGAGAATATTGACCATATTTTTAAATATTATCCTTTTGTTCAAGGGATTTGGGGATGTATCAAGTATAATTGCCCTACACCTCTCTTCTATGAAAGTGACTTCCTATCTTGGCTTGAAAGAATGTATAAAAACTATAAAATTAACTGCAAAATTTACAAGCATCCTATGGAAAAAATTTCCATTATCTAGTGGAATGTATGAATTCATAGAAATCAAGTTTTATTTAAGAAGATTCATCTCAACCTCTTTCTTGTCATTGAGAAAATTACTTTAAACTTTCAAAATCTTCAGAAGTATATGATTGACTCCTCTCTTCAAACCAAAGAATTCAAAGTCCCTGGAACTATTGAAAAATGGATTCATTTGATTCCTCTAATTAATGGAAGATTCAAATTAAATTTAGATGATTCAAGGATAAAGAATAAAAGTACTTCAAGATGGGTTATTAGAGACTCTAATGGTACCATAAAAATGGTTGCTAGTAGACATATAGGTAATGCTTCAATAATTATTGCAGAATGTATGACTTTAAGAAATGGCATATTAGCTGTCAAGAACAATGGGTTCTTAAACCTAGAAATTGAGGATGACTCGAAAATAATTATAGATTGTTATAATAAAAAAATAAAAAATAAAAAAGTAATATTCGTAGTTCTATTATGTTACTAATGAAGGATATTTGAAAGTTATCTTGGGACTTATATATTTACGATTGTCATCATATTTATAGGAAATTATCATTATGTTTATAAGAAAGCAAATAGAACAGTAGATTATTTTACGAAGAAATATATTTGTAATCTAGATTCAATCATTTGATGGTCAAATTTTTCTTACGATGTTAAAAAGTTCAGTCTTAAAGATTATTGTGGCACCTCTTTCAATCATATTTGTAGGTATTCTATTTCATAATCTCCTTTCATAAAATAAAATAAAAATAAAAAAGGTCATGGCTAATGAATTTCACAAACATTTTTTTAAATAACAATTTTAAAACCTTCTTATTTAAAATAAATAAAAAGTGAAACTATTTTTTATAAAATTAAATAATTTTTTATTAAAGAAAATGAAGACTTGCCTTTCCAACGGATAATTGTCTTTTAATGGAAATTTAATTGAAATGCCTTTTAAATAAAATTTATAAAAAATAAATAAATAAAAATAAATAATCTTTTCCTTTTAATAAAAACTATTTGGAATATGTAAATAGATTTAGAAAAATCGTTTTCCAAAATAAACCTATTACTTTTTTCGAAAATAAGAATTGAATCCAAATATTTTTTTTGTAAATAAATTTGTAAAATTTAATTTTCTAAATAAAAACTATAATTTTTTAAAAATAAATAAAAGTCCATTTTCCATATAAAAGTTGTTAAAATTTTGTTCTTAAATAAATTGAATTTGGTTAGTTTTGTAAATAAAATTGTAAAAATCCATCTTTATTAAGAATAAATCAAAATTCAACCTTTTAGATAAACTTATAATTTTATTTCATTATTTTACGCAAAGTTATTATCTCTTTCAATAATTTTTTTAAAAAAATATATATATTTTTTTAAGTGGGATAAAATCCTATAAAATTATAATTTTTTTTTTTTTTCAAAAGACAAAATTCTTTTTTTTTTTTTTAAGTAGAGTTAGATAAGAATTCCTTTTTAATAAAAATTAAAAAATTCCATTTTTCTTGGATAAAATTGTGAATGTTGTAAAATTATAAAATGAAAGGAGAAGAAAACAAGAAAGAGAAATTAGAACGTAAGAAAAGAATATAATAGATTTTCATTAGAAGTATCTCCTTTTTATAGGGAGTCACAGAGAAATATACATGAATATGGTTTATCATCCACAAGTTCCCATAATCCGATAAATTCTCATATTTTCTAACACTTCCCCTTGAATGATCATAAGAATATGGTAACTGTCTCATTAAAAACCTTGTCAGTAAAACCTAGTGGAACAAAACCTGGACGAAGGAAAATAAAAGTGCAATATATTCATATTAGCATTCTCCCCCTCATGTAAACATGATTATGATTTCTTCAACGTTTTAAATGGTAGATCTCTGAATCTTCGCATTTCAATGTCATACCTTAACTTTTTCAATGAGGTCGAAGGTAACACATTTGTGAATAGATATGCTAGATTATTGCATGACCGAATTTGTTGAACATCAATCTCACCTTTCTTTTGGAGCTCATGAGTATAGAAGAATTTAGGGGAGATATGTTTAGTTTTGTCACCTTTTATGAATCCTCCTTTAATTTGTGCAATACAAGCAGCATTATCTTCATGTAACATGGTTGCATTGCCTCTGATGGAAGGTAGTCCACATGTTTCTTATATATGTTGGATCATTGACCTTAGTCATACACATTCACGACTTGCTTCATGAATTGCAAAAAAAATTTAATGATTTGAAGATGTGGCTACCATTGTTTGCTTGATTGATCTCCAAGATATTGCCGCTCCACCATAAGTAAAGACATATTCCGTTTGAAATCGAGCTTTATGAGGATCTGAAAGATATCCTGCATCTGCATACCCAATCAATTGTAATTTTGATTCTTTTGAATAATATAAACCCATGTCACTTGTTCTACGAAGGTATCGCAATATATGTTTAATCTCATTCCAATGCCTTTTAGTTGGGGCAAAACTGTATCTTGCTAGTAAGTTGACAGAAAATGCTATGTCTGGTCTAATACAATTTGTAAGATACATTAGTGCACCGATTGCACTGAGATATGGTACTTCTGGACCAAGCAATTCTTCATTTTCTTCTTTAGGACAAAATGAGTCTTTGTTCACTTCAAGTGAATGAACAACCATAGGGGAATTGATTGGATGTGATTTGTCCATATAAAATTGTTTTAATACTTTCTCTATATATGTCGATTGATGGACAAATATGCCATTTGAACAATACTCAATTTGCAGGCCGATGCAATATCTTGTTTTCCCCAAGTCTTTCATTTCAAATTCCATTTTAAATAATTGGCTACTTCTGTGAGCTCTTCAAGAATTTCTATAAGGTTTAAATCATCCACATACACTGCAATTATTGTAAGCCCAAATTTTGATTTCTTGATAAAAACACATGGGCAAATTGAATTATTCACATATCCTTCTTTTAACAAATACTCACTCAAATTATTATACCACATACGTCCAGATTGCTTTAATCCATACAAAGATCTTTGTAGTTTGATTGAGTACATGTTTCGAGGTTTTGGATTAGCTACTTCAAGCAATTTGAATCATTCAGGGATTTTCATATATATGTCAATATCTATAGACCAATTAAATAGGTTGTAACAACATTTATAAGATGTATATCTAGTCCTTCAGAGACTGTTAAACTTATCAAGTATCGAAGTGTGATTGCATCCATTACAGGGGAATAAGTTTCCTCATAGTTTATACCAGGTCTTTGAGAGAAACCTTGAGCAACAAGTCATGCTTTATATCTTATGATTTCATCATTCTTATTTCATTTTTTCACAAAAACCCATTTATATCCAACAGGCTTTATGTTTCCAAGTGTTTGAACTACAGGTCCAAATACCTCTCGTATTATTAACGAGTTCAAGACATTCATTCACAATTTGTGGTTCTTGATATTCATCATTTCTCATGATGTCCATAGCCACTTGGAATGCGAATATATTATCTATGATAATGTCAATACAGTCCTTTGTTTCTCCCGTGTGGCTCATTGAGATCTCTTCAATTTGTTAACTGTCCTACAAGGACGTCAATCCGTGCTGAAGTATTTGCAGTCAGGATATTTGACTTTATCACTTTCTTTGTCTCAATGAATACATCTTGTAATTGATTTGCAAGAGTTTGCAAATGAATGATCCTTTGAACTTCTAGTTCACATTGATTTGTGCAAGGATCAAGATGAGTCAAAGTCAATGCATTCCAAATAATTTCACGTCGTTCTTCTGGAACTGGCTCTTCTCCCCCTAACGGCGAGAAAATTGTCTCATTAAAATGATAATCTGCACAACATGTCATTCTACCTTTTAAGTGTATAAGTAGACTAGTCACTAAATAAAAACTTCTGGTTTTGTAATGTACATCCATATGACCTTTTACCCCGGGGGACCAAGTTGGTCTTAAAAGATTCTTCTGGATCTAGCATCGTATAAAGTGTCATTCACATGGAATCAAATACTACTAGTGACATGGTATAAGCTCTTCTAGAGCCTTTAATCAAGTTTCTATCACCTAATATAGTATTAACATTGTTTGTCATCAATGTTGCGCAATTAATGAAACAAGAGTTTCATCAAAGCAACAAGTCATAAAACATTGTCATAAAAACTTCGTCTTTATAGAGTTGAAGAAATATTATCATAGAGAAAGAGCTAAAATCAATAAAAAAATATTAGTCGTTGATGATGACTTAATAAGTTGTATAAAAGCAATGAGAGCATATATAACACAATAAAACAAATATGAAAAGATAATTTAAAGTTATATATTTCTTAAATAATCTCACGCATTTGATTTTGTAAGGGTGGAGCAATTTATACATGAAATAATAAGGAAGTATTTCAATAATCAAACTAATTGTAGTGATAGACCAATAATTTTATTCAAAATATTATTATGATCTAAATCAATGTGTAAAAATTAATTCATTAATCAAAATTCCAAAATAATATATCATGATTTAAAGCATCTTGTTGTCTTAAAAGTTTAATTGAAATACTACAAATCCATCTAGATATATATGTAAAGATATAACATAATATATTAAGAACAATAGTTAAACCTATTGTAATTTCAAAATTATTTTTGGATAATGAAATTATTGCATTAATAAAAATATCATATGTGGCAACATGCAATAATATATATTATTTTTTATAACTCAAAATTTTTGAATCATAAAACCATATCTTAAAGAAAATTGACATGCAAAATCAATTTATTAATCATATGACCAAGTCATATATTTCACATGTATACAAAAAATCTCAATTTTCTAAATTAAAACAACAAGAATAAATAAATAAATAAATTCCATACTGTCACCTTTAATACAAAAATATCATACTATCATACAATCCAAAATTCCACATTTATATGTAAATTTGTCTACTAATGACAATATAACTTCTAATAATAGAAATTTATAAATAAAAAAAAAATTATCAAACACTTACCTATTTGTATAACTTGATACACAAAATATTAATATTTTGATAATATGTAAATATTATCTACATACTTACTATCATATATTCAAACTATAATATATTTCATTATAACTTTTGGTTATATAAATTTGTACAAAATTGTTAGTTAACAATTTTGTTATCTATAGCTTCTAGTTATAAGAAAGTACATATTAACAACTTTGGCATAACCTTTTATTAGCACAAAGAATGTTAATTTTCTTATTTCCATAACTTCGGGTTATGAATAATGATATTTATATAACTTCTGGTTATATAAAAAAAATTTTAAAAATTATGTATCTTCTAGGCACATAGTTGTTCATTGACAATTTTGTTTTGTATAACTTCTGATTATACAAGAGAATTAGAAATTGTATGCATAGATTTTGGCTATGAAACAATTGTTAATAAAAATTGTTTTCCATAATTCTTGTTGCAAAAAATAAGTGAGTATGAAATAAAAATTAAAAGCCAATATTTTTCATAACTTTGAGTTATGATTATTTTGTCAAAACAAGAAAATATTCAAATTTGTACATAGCTTCAGGCTATGAACTATTTATGTATAACTTCTAGTTACACAACATAATTAAAATAAATTAAAGAAATTAAAAGTTAATATCATTCATAGCTTCAACCATGATTATTTTGTCAGAATAAAAAAAATATTTAAATTTGTACATAGCTTCAGGCTATGAACTGTTTTTTATATAAATTTGTGCATAGCTTTAGGTTATGAATTATTCATTATATAGATTTGTGCATTACTTCAAACTATGAACTTTCATTATATAGATTTATACATAGCTTCAAGTTATGAACATTTATTTATTTATTTTATACTTTTTGGCTATATAATATTGTTTGGTATAACTTCCAGTTATACCGTATAATTAAAAACAAATAATTAGGGATCATATACATAACTTCTAGTCATGTATTTGCAATTTTGTAATTTTCCCCATAACTTCTGGTTATAGGAATTACACATTTTTCATAACTTCTGGTCATGAATTTACCTCATAATTTATAATTTATATCATAACTTCTGGTTATAATTTTTTGTTATAGGGATTATAATATTTATATATTCGAATAAAATAAATGAAAATAAAGAGTCAAAGGGTAATAAAGTGGAAAATCATGATATGGGTTCATCACATACCTTTTTGTGAGAAAAAAGAGAGAAAAGTCTTTCTATTTCTCTGAAGAGAAGAATGACCTTCTATTTCTTTAAAGAAAAAAACCTTTTGTAAAGACTATTCATGTTTATAACGTATTGTAAAATTATAAAGTGAAAGAAAAAGAAAACAAGAAAGAGAAATTAGAATGTAGGAAGAGAATAAAATAGATTTTCATTAAAAGTATTTCCCTTTTATAGGGAGTCACAAAGAGATATATATCAATATAGATGATCATTCAAAGTTCCTATAGTCCGGTAAATTCTCATATTTTCTAACAGTGAAAGATTTTTTTAAGGTAAATTCTTTTTTCTAAATAATTTATAAGCATCTTCTTTTTTTAATAATAAAAGTAAATCAAATTCTTTTCCTTTTAGATAAAATTGTTAAAGTGTAAACTTCTTTTTCAAACAAATAAAGTCTTTTTAAAAGAAAATAAAAATCAAATTGGAAAATCAAAATAGGATGCTTTCATAAATAAAATGTGAAAATTGGTTTTCTTTAAATAAAATTGGATAAACTCTTTCTTTTATTTGTTTATTTATAAAATCCAAATCTGTAAAGATAAATAGAATTAAAGATTTTTATTTATTTTTTTAGTTCTAATAGAATTGAAAAAAATTCCTTTAAATCAAACAAAAATAAAATCTCTTCTTCAATCAATCTTTTTTTTATTAACTTTCCTATTAATATTTATTATTATTAATAAAATTGGATTAAATTTTAATATTTTTTAAAATAAAGCTATAAAATTCTTTTTCTTTTTCTTTTTTTGATAAATAAAGTCATAAATCTTTTTTAAATAATTCATATTAACCGCTTTTCTTAAATGAAAATAAATTGAAATACTTTTATAAATAAAACCATAAGAATTCATCCTTTTTTTCTAGCAAAATAAGTAACAATTATTTTTATTGTAAATAAAATCAAATTTATTTTTTTAATGATTTTTTTTTTTTAACAATGACTATAAATGACTTTCTTGAAAATTGAATACAAACAAAATTAAATCAAATCACTTATTGAAAGTAAATTGAAACCTTTTTTAGATAAATAAATTGAAATCACCAACTCAAAACTGTTTCTTTTTTTATGCAAATAAATTCTTTTAAAATTTCTTTAAATTGCATTGTGACATTTGAAATAATAAAATCTATTTTAATTAACTTAATAAATTGATTCATGCCTTTCTCTTTTTATTTATTTTGCCCATTATTATGATTTGATTTTATCATAACTTGTATATATTTATGCATATCATTCTATTCATGGTATCTATGATTAGTAGAGAACGTATATATACATGTGTAGATAGTGTTGTAGCTCCTTACCGTACCTTCTCAATAGATAACAAGGTCTCAAAAATCAAAACCTAAACCATATATTGACTACTGTTTTTACAATAATTGTTCGATCTTTTTTTAAATTCCAAATTATTTTTAAAAATTGCTAGGTTGTATAGTTGTTTCAATGAAGAAATTAATCCTCATTTTGGATCTTTTTTAATCCAAAAATTTTGGTATTAATTGACACAATATTATTGTACTTGTTTTTATAATTTAATTTAAATAAAATATTATTAATATTTTTTATTTTCTAAAAAAAAATTCTTTATTTTTTTTTAAGAGAGGCACAACTTATGGTTTTATTAAGATCATATTTTATAATTTTTACTGCTTTCTAGGGAATATAAGGTGGAACATCTTTCCACAATTCTTAAAGAAATAATTCACTGATAGATAATTTGACTCATTCACATCCATCCATATTATAAGTATTTGGAATCCATATTATGGAATGAGACATTGTTGATGAGATAGCTAATGTTTAAAATCTATATTAATCTTCATATTCCCCTAAAATACTATTATTATTATTATTATTATTATTATTATTATATACCATTTATATTTTTACTATTGATATTATTATTTATAATTCGCTTCGAAAAGGAAATTCAATGAACGAGCAAGAATTAGGAATTTTTTCTTGGACATTTACTTTTAGGAGGAATGAAACTTGGGTAATTGGATTGGTTGGGCTGGTTTCGGCGGCTCACCCAATTATTAATCATTGTACATCTACAATTCCCGCTGTTATGAATGCATTTATTCATTGTACGTTTTAAAAAAAAAAATACACATTTTTCGGTAATTTACAAATGTAATATGAAACTTTATAGTAAAAGCATAAACAATATGTAAGACTTGAAACATGTCTAAAATCACTTACATTAATGTATAAGACTTGACTTTTTTGCCATTCAGAATCCACCTTGGGCTGGGTGTCAATGTAAGAAATATTGGAAACAAAAACAAAAGCAAAAAGAGCCGAAGGATGAAAGTGGTGGTACCTTCAAGTAATGAAGAAGGATACAGAACAGCTCGCAGGCCCTCAACAAATGCAAACACCATTGCGGTCATCGCAGACATGGTGAGCGCATAGCCGTACCATAAGTATCCCTGGACGGTCTTCTTATTTTTTATAGGGAATGACGCAAAGAAATAGATACCAATAGCACACATAGAAAGTAACATGGCTATGCTATCTTCCATTACAAAACTTCCGAAATGTTCCCTTGTTGCAGTTGCCCTGTCTCGGTCCGTGCCCTTGGTGCCATTGGTAGGGAGCGACAAGACTGCCATGCCCTGGTTATTGCTACCGTTCTGAACGTAACCACTAGGTAGTGTGAAACCTGCCGCGAAGGTTACAGTTGCTATGAGTGCCGCCACTATCATATGGCTTTTCATTGTTTTCTTTATTTCGGATATTTCTTCACTTTCTTTGCTTTCGCTGTTTCCACTGTCTTCCTTGATCTCTAGCGAACCCAAGGGTCTCATACTAACTCCGGAACTTCGCATCCGTCTCTGAAAGCGTGGATAGATATTCAATTAAAAGGGGTGAAATAATAATCTATGGTGCAATTGTTTTTAAGACAAAACCCAAAAGAAGTGGTCAAATAAATTGGATGTCAAAAACTAACAGTACATAGGAAATCCAAAATTTTCATGGCCTTACCCTTAATCTTACTAAGGTGTCCAATATCGACGTGAACATCGTTTCCGGAGGTATGAGATTGAGATTGTTGTTATCTTTAGACGAGGGAGAATTGTGAAACAGATGGAGGGGTGTCTTTCCTTCAACATTCTTCTCATTCATGAGTCCTCTCACCCTTAACCAGCGAATGTTTGACAAACCCGAAGTTACAAATATTTTCTTTTCTGGCATAATCAAGTGCAGAACATTATTGCCCTCATCATCAACTTTCTCACAACAATCTGGAAAGTGTGACAGCAGCACCTTCACTACGTCCACATGGCCTCGGCTGGCTGCAATGTGAAGAGCTGTTCTGTTTCCAATTTCATGGTCTTCGACACCTAGATAGACAACATACCTGTCAGATTTCTCTAGCAATTGCCTCACTATTGTTGGATCGCAGCCCACATATGCAGCAAAGTGAAGGGGGGACCACCCATTTTCATCCAATTCTTTAGTTAAAGCAGGCTTCGATTCCAGTATCTTCTTTGTCATTACTGATAAAATCAACAAATGAACAAAAGAGAAAAAAAAAAACACAAAACAATAAAGAAAATGAATAAAGTTTCCTCTTGTAATGTGATTCGAGATTTGTAAAAAAAAAAAAAAAAAAATGGTGGATCCTCCACTACCTTGGTCATTGAGAATTACAGCAGCATGCAAAGCCGTTCGACCCTTGATACCACTATGAGCCGGTGAAGAGCAATTGTCTAGGATCATCTGCACCAAGTCTCTGAATCCCCATTCAGCAGAGATGTAAAGAGGAGTGTTGCCTTCAGTATTAGCACCATAGGTGAACTCGGGATCTTCCTGAATCAATAACTTCACCACCTCAGGGTGATGATACCTCACTGCCTCGTGCAAGGCTGTGTCTTTGTCCTCATTTGTCATCCTCAGCATCACCTTACAAACTGCTGTACCCCCTCTCTCCAAGTCTCCTTCTTGAAGTTGTTTGGCAGCGGCGATCAGATTTTTCACCACTGCCAAATGCCCTTCTCTGGCTGCAAGGTGAAGTGGAGTATCACCTTTCTCGTTGGGTTGTTGCAATAGTGATGAAGGAGAAGGCAACTGAAGGATCCACTTAACGCAGTCCGCTTGGCCGAATTGGGCTGCAACATGGAGGATTGTATTCTTTTTTGGGGTTAGCTGGACATGAATATCATATTGCTCAAGTACATGGATGTCACCATCTGCTGCAGCGACGTACAATTTAGGATCCATGAACGTGATCTGAGTCAGGCTACCATCTTCAGCTCCAACCTGATTGGACTCTGTACTCAAGTGAAGGCCGGAAGTAGCGGAATCAGCCATTGTTGTTTGATGAGCAGTCTCCTTTCTATGCTTTGCTCCAAGGATGAGAAACAAGTTGACCAATTGATTGGTGGAGTGGTTGGCTCTTAGCTCAACCCTCAACCTCAGCAGAAGTGGATACTTTTTATAGGTCGCAGGCCAAAATGTTAGGGGTGCATCATCCACAAGTGTTTCTCTATTGTTCTTTTTTCGTTCATTTTTCCATTCATTTAGCTTCCTTCTCATCATGTTCTCCTGATTGTCGCTGTTGGTCAACTTCTTAATGAATTTTATTTACTAATTCTGTAAGACCAAAACTTATTTTAAAATTTTAATTGAATGGAATATAATTATTTAGTATTCAAAAACTTGCCACATTGACAAACTCGGGGTAATTTTCACTGGGTCAACTTGTTTGTTGTGGACCAATTGAAAGCTCTAAGCCATTTCCCATTCGTCAACAAACAAGCACAAAATTGAATAGTCAAATTTGTACACCTAATTAATAATTAGATTTAATTAATAATAAATTTTAAACTAAAATAATAATAGAATAAAACAAGTGTAAGTCATCACTCAAATAATAATCAATTTCTTTAACTCAAAGCAAACTAATAAATAAATTTAACACGAGTGGGACCAACAAATTGGTAGTATTTTTCCTAGGGCTAGTAAAGTTTGATACAATTTGCTAACATGATTCGAATCCAACATGTTTTTAGCTAATTTAGATTGTAAATCATCATATTTAGATCAAATTTGTATCAATCTATATAATTTGTTTAATAAATAGATAATATTTGGATTAATCTATATAATACAAATTTCACCTTAATCCACCTATTTAATAATAATGTTTATTAATCTAGTTATAATTCTAAATTATTTAATCCATATTTTACCCATTTTAATTTTTTTTTAAATAAATACGGCAATTGAGTTATAAATATATATGGTTTAAACATTAATTATAGAACCTTATACAAAATCTAACTCAACTTAATTATTAAATATAATAATATTGATTATTAAATGAGTTTAAATGTGTTACATGACCGTTTATATTTTTTAACGCGATTATTATTTATGTCATCTCTCCAAACTTCATTCTTCTAAGAAATGGTAGGGATAGAAAGCTAAATTTGTTATATCACCTATGACTCTCTCAAAGGTGATTTCATTTTTCCAACTTTTTTATTGATGAGTTGGTGATGGTGGGAATAATTTAAATTTTTTATTTATTTATTACTTCCTTCTAGCTAGGTGGACAAATTTAACTATTATAAAATGTGTAGGATTTCCATATATTCTAAAAAATCGTAACATGATTGACCTTTGGGTCATTTAAAATTTGTGCCCCTTTTCATCTAAATATTTAATGAAATATTAATTCATTTATTGAAATATAAATTTTATCATTAATTTTGAACATAGACACGTGTCCAACACCCTTTAATCATAATAAAACGACATATAAGTAATATAAAATGATGATTTAAGACTTAGGTGGCATTTGATAAAAATTAATACTTAATATAGACTTCAACTTAAAACTTGTTATCAAATTATTATTATTAAGTACTAAGATCATTTATAAAAATAATTTCTCAAAAAAATATATACTATTAAATTGTTATATTTACCTTTATTGATATCAATAATTATGAGGTCATAAGAGAGACACAAGAAAAGAAAGAGACATAAAAAATTAAAATAAAGTATTTTTGGGATTTGGAAAAGAAATTATTTTATTTTAACTTATTACTATAAATTATTTTTTAAAATTAAATTATAATATTAAGCTATTTTATTAAACATATTTAATATATTTATTCATGTAAATTCAGTTATTAAGTCATTAAAGTAGTTTGTCAAATTTTAAGTCAAACTATATATGCTTATTTATTATCTTAGTTAGTTGAATTTCTTCTACTTGTTATTAAAGATTTAGATTATTTGTTCTTTATTCTGGTTTGAATGTTGTTAAGTATGAACTCATTTTTTTATTATTATTATTAAGTGCTAAATTAATTTTTTTTATATATTATAAAAACATCTATAAAATTATTATCATATATTTTTCTTATTTTATGTATTTAAGATAAAAATATCAAAAATAATAATAATTAAAAAAATAGTAATTTAATATACTTTCAAATATCAAAATTTATTAAGTTAGCATGGAGAATATGGTTATATATCACTTTCATTTTGTTTTATTTTATTTTATTTATTTAGTGATGATTAGATGGTGGTTTACTTTCAATAATGTCAACATAACTCTAAAAATAAGCATGAAGATGATATATGCCATGTCATGTATTGAAGGATATATTCCATCCTAAGCCTTATATATCAAACTCCATCCAAATTTCTAGACCAATCATTTTAGTTGAATGACACTATTTGGGCTTTGTTCACACCCACCCTCCTATGGGATTTTGCAAAAAAATAATTTTTAAAAATATTTCTTACAATATGTTAATTTTATAAAAAAAATCAAATTTTACAACACTTTAAAAGAATTTTGAAGTTTTTTTTTAATATTTAAACTAATGTTATCTTTTAAAGAGAATTTCAGATAAATTTTGAAGTTTTATCATATATAATATTAATTTATGTTAAATTATATATATTTATCTGTTATTTATATTAGTTATTTAATGATAAAAGATAAGTATATATGATTTTTACAAAGATTTATTAGGGAGATTATCAAAATAGTTTTGATGTTTCCAATTATAAATTAAATGAAATTTAAAAATAAATAATTCAAATTAATTTATTTACTAAAGTTTTAATTTACTATTTCATATATATATTATGTGGATATATAATAATAAGGTTAAAATTGTCCTGGTGGGTAAGGGACCCCCTTTCCCGTTGTAAGGCATAGGTTTGCTGCCTGCACTTCAATTTTTTTAACAGGCATTGATGTGGCGGAAAGCTCCTCACATTCGTGGCTTTTTCTACTTTCCCTCTAAATGCACTCCATTACACAAAACACACTAATTCATGCATCTTTCCTATCCATTACACACACCTTTAATACTGACATCATTACCACCCAAGCCCAACCCAAATAGAGACCACACTTGCACATGCAGAGGACAGCCATCTCTTCATTTCCCTACACATGCAACATGAAACGGTGAATCTTAATGGAATACACCTAGAGGGAGGTGAATAGGTATTGTAGAACAATTTAAAAAATTCTCCCAACAAAGATTACCTAACTTTAGACTTTCTCAATGTCAAGAAATTTCTCTTCCAACAACTATTCAACAAAGCATAACATCCACAAGCAAAAATGTATGCATCAACAGTCTCCCAACAATTTATAAATGCAATGCACATGTAAATGTTTCACCAATCCTTAAAAATAAATCAAAAGAACAATTATCTCTTCAGCTCATATCAATTTACTTCATGATATCATTAACCAAAATGAGCAGAAAAATTATTAAGGATATTCCATGGATCATCACACTTATATCACCTCATATTTCTTCCATTCAAAAACAGAAATTAAATCAAAGTGTAGAGTGAGAGAAAGAGACAATTAACACCGGATTTTAACGTGGAAAACCTCTGAATAGATCAAAAACCATGGGGCTTATCACCAATTGAAAAACTCCATTATAAAGAATAAAAACTGAGTACAAGGTTTTACTTAGCTCAAGCCAACCAATCCTTCCCGGACCACTTAACTAGTACCTTCACTTTCAACTTCTTACCTTCATCTTCCAGAGCACACTTGGAGTTCGCGCCAAGCTCAATCTCGGCTTCTTCTTGAATCCACACAAGAAGAAAATGAGTTTTTGCACAAAACCAAATAGAATGAGAGATTGATATTGAGTGATCTCCAGAAAGTAGCAAATCTCCCCAAATTTAATATAGATAGAAAGGAACCAACAGGACAATCATAATGATCAAAACCATTGAATGCATCCTAACATTTGCATGAAAAATAAAATGCTAACACAACCTCTCTTGTGGATGACAGTTAAAGTAACACTGACATTAAGTTTATGATGAAGAGTCCAGTGATGAGAATAAACTGGTGCGTTTGCCACCTCTCTCTGTCACAGTCAAATTTGTCAAGTACAAGTGTGACCTCTTGCCTTTTCTTTCATATTTGTATATGGCATAAATATTGCAAAATTTTGTGAATGAAGGATCGGTTGAGTCAGAAAAGACCTACTCTGTATTTTAGTTAAGACTTGAAAAACAGCTACACCATAATCATGTTCAATGCTAGATAAAAATCAGGACTATAAAAAACCATGTTGAAAAATGTGAATTCACGTATGTTTACTTTGATGCAATCAATAAACAAAAGGAGGAAGACTCAAAAACTGATCCAAGGACAGGAAATTGCAGACTCTGAATGAACATTATCCATGAAAACCTCAATGAATGCAGGTAATGGAGTGGAAGAGAGCAGTGAATTGGAATTGCAAGACTATCCTTATCTTTACAAGTAATGAATAACACTAGTCAATGTTAAAATTAATTAAGCTAATATACCTACCAAAACAAGTAGGAAAGCTAAGTATAAACTATTCATACCTTGACCATTGAATACCTTCCAAGGATAAGCAAAGGCCAGGTCATAAGAGCCAATACCACTTGCTTGGTTTTTATCCACAAAATCCTTAACCATACTCAAGGTGCTCATCCCAGGAAGCTTCCCCTGTAGATATTACCATTTGCAATCGGATATTCAAATGAACATCTATTGTCAACTCACAGTTTGATGCCAGTCATTTCATCAATCCAATTACAATAGGGACAAAACCACTGCAAAAGAAAACTTCAACACTCTAGGTTTTTAATACAAACTTTATTTGGTCTTAATTCCATACCCCCAAATTGTTATAGAACCAAATAAACAGAAAATATAGGCTTTAGGGGAATTTTGAATCAGCTTAAAAAATGTGAAGCCTTATTTTTAATACAAGAAATTATATGGGAATTTGCTTATACTACAGCAATCACTATCTTAGCAAATAATTTGCTAATTAGGACAAAAAAAGGGAATGCACACAATTAATTAAGCCTTGAACAATCCATGGCCTTCTCTAAAAATTTGAGAGTGTTGAGGGCAACAAGAATCACTTCCAGCTCATGATTTATTATTCGGGAAAAAGAAAAGTATCAGAATCAAAAAGGAATTTTGAAGAAAAAAGTCAGGAAATAATACAAGACAAATACAATTAGAAACACATCATCAGTAAAGAAATAAGATCCTTCAAAAAAATTTCTGTATAATTTTGAATCAAGTTGGCTCTGCCTAAAAGAATTAGGACACATTCCATTATCAATATTGGAAAAAGGTATCCTAAAATTTCTCTCAAGCATCAAAAAAAATTTATGTGCATTTAGAAGCTATGGAATATCTGATCAAATGAAGCTACAGAATACAAAAGAGCCAACAAAAATCAACCACCCATCACAAAACAAAACAATATCGTAGGAGGCTCTATATGCACAGAAGAAATCTCAGAAATTTCACTGATTATAATTCAAACAACATCACTTTATGAAAGGCATTAATGAATATACACCGAAGGGAAATTTGAAATTCTTATTTTATTGAACCTTTACTTTCTTCAACCTGTACATTAGGGATTCTATAGATTTCTGTATCTTATTGCTGTCAGTTTGCATCACTGCCTGAGATGCTTGGTGTAAGCTTCGGATACCACGACCCAAACTAGCAATTGAAGGAGCTGCAGGGACTGACTCAACTGCACACTCAATTCCATCTCCATACATAAGCAGCCCTGAGCAAGTTGCAATACTACACCCAAAAGTAGCCCATGGCAAGAAGCCAACTGCCCTGATGTTCCGCTTTCTCATTATTTCATAGAATGATGTTCTCATTGCTGAAAAGCTGGTCTTTTCAGCAGAGGCTATCATACTGTGGGCCACTGCCCGAATTTTCTCGGCAGAAGCAGCTGCTTTCAAGACAGAAGTTGTTTTAGTTCCAGAGCTAGCAATACCAGGCACTACCACTTTTGTTGGACCAACAGTTTTACCAAGGCCAATTGCAACTGCCTTCTGGGTTTGGGTCAGGATGAGCTTAAATGAAGCAGGAACTTTGAAGGAAACAGCTTTCATAAAAGTAGATACAGGAAGAACTTTTGAAAAAGATGAAGCTCCTAAAACCGCTGTTGCTCCAGCCCCAACTGCCACCACTGGTTTATCAGTTAATAACCGTCTTCTGTCAGTGTGGTTTGAGGTGTCCTCATCACCCTCACAACTTGTTACAAGCTGTCCTACCAAATCCTTGACCTCCAGAGGAACAGGAGTGTTCCAGTGTTTCCTAAGACCTGATAAGCCACTAGCATCCACTACTGCTACGATTGTTTTGAATTTCTTGGTCTGACTCCGAAGGGCTTGCGCAAATAGAGCATGTGACTTATCCTCAACCGGAAGATCCGAAAACTCAATTTCATCCAAGTTTGTACTGCTCAATTTGTTAATGGGGAGCCGAGCAGCATTATTTAAAGCAATTCTCAGCCCCTCAACTGCAATCCGAAAGGTGTAAATTTCAGATAAGAGCTTGGTATCCACAATTTCCCCTCTGTTCACATCAGAAAGCATCTTCTGTGCTTGAGCTAGAGCCCTTCCAATAGAAGGGAGATCAGAAAAAATATTATGCAAATCCTCAAGTAAGGGGTAAACAGACTGCGCAAATGGTGGAGCCTCATAATCGCATCTTGGCACAAAATCTCCTAATCCCACATCCGAAACAGAACTTGAACTCGTTAATTTCAACACAGATGAATCCAAATACGACGACAATAATTTCACCATACGTGACCCACCTTCATCAGTAACACAGAATCTCTTTGAACCCACTGAAGCAACATTACCCACTTTCTGTGACACCAAACTACTCTGCCCCAAAGCTAAACCCTGAAACTTGTTTCCCGATTCAGGAGAAGCACTATCGTTACTCAGAGACCCCACAATTGGAGATTCAACCAATAAGAATGATGAACCTACTTCCTCTGCTGCCCGTTTGGCAGCCAAGAAATGACCATGAAAACCAATCCCAAAAACCTCTCGCAAAACCAAGCTGCCAGCCACATTCTCATATTTCTCCTTATTAATCTTATCAATAAAACACCGCTTAATTACTGCAAAAGATGATGTAGGGACTGGGTCATTGATACCATTCTCCAATTGGCCCTCTTCATGTTGAACATCAGCCACAACTGACTGCCCCACCTGAGCAACAACTGCATCAGGCCCAATTGCCCTAATCAAGTGGTCTGCATCTGACGCAGACCGCTCCGATAAATTCTGAGCACAGAGTATGTAAATCACAGATTGTGATTCTGGATCACGGACAGCAAACACGAATTGTTTGGTATGTTCTGGAATTGGAAGTTTCCTAACTAGTGCATCTGAGGCTTTTAAATCATCAAATTTGAGAGCTGAAAAGGGCCATAATTTTTGCAAATTCTCGTATAGCAATGCAAGTCCCATCGCAAGAACATTGAATTTTATGGTACCCAACCTACAAGGTTATTGAAAATTCTGACTACTTTGAGAGAGAATGAAAGAAACTTTAAAGGAAAAACAAACAGAGATTAATGCGTTTTCTCGATGACTAGTTGACTCTAACCATCCTAAAAGGTTTATCTGCAAAACCATAAAGAACAAGCCGAGAAAACGACAGAAAATCAAAACGCCAGAGAGAGAGATCGATGTGCTTTCTCGATACCAAGTTGCGTTTGATGCTAACTGATCTAAAGAAGGAATTCCTAACTTTTGATTGTGTCCCGCGAAAAACGAAAGAAAATCGAAAGGAATAAAAAGAAAAAGAAAAAAACACACACCGAAACGAAACAGAGAGATCGCCGATTTTCGATATACCTACTTGAGTTTGATGCTAACAAACCCTAAAAGGGTTAATCGGCTAAACCCTAAAGGAGAAACCCCCAGAATTCTGTCTGCTTCCCGAGAAAACGAGAAAATATCGAATTTGCCGATAGCATATTGGTTTTTACTTTTCAGATATCAACTGGCCACTGAAATTTGTCAGCCTTCACAACAAAAGTATCACGTGGAGCACACGTGATTTCAAAGAAAAATTTTCCATTTTAAAAATATTTAATAATTTGATTTCAATGACCTAATTAATTCAATTTCTGAAATCTTAACCTAAAATTAGAAGAAAAGTTGGATAATTCACGGTATAATATATATTAATGTTAGCCAAAGGGTTATCCTAATCATGTTTTGATGAAAACAAATTATGATTAAGTTACTAATTGGTTTAAATTATAAAGAATTTCAGGTGTTAGTTTGGAAATTCATCAAATGACCTAGATGTAAGATTAAGATTTTTGAAAGACCTTTTAATTATAGAAAACATATATAAGATGAATGCATAGGTGCACTTAAAATTTACATATCATTTCATGCATCTTTGAAAAACTTGGTTTATACTTTAAAATTACATTTCCATCAAAATCCGAGTTCTATCAAATGAACCTTAGGCAAAACGTTTTAAAATTTGCATATTATTTTACCTAAAGACCTTGCCTAAGTGTTAGAAGTAAAAATACCAGAAAAAGATAGGTTTTAAGGCCAAAAATAGTGAACCGGTCGAGGCATTAGCCAAACCGGCTCAATCGGCTAGGATACCAGCTGACCGATTACCCTTTCCTGATTGAGGTTCAGTCGAAAGATGCAAAAAACACACACACTCTCTCTCTCTCTCTCTCTCTCTCTCTCTCTCTCTCTCTCTCTTCCAGTAGCCTTTTGTTCCCAGTCAAAGGATTTGCCTTCTCGATCGAGGTCCGATTGAGGGTAACGATTACCTGCCAAACATTAAATGTTCAAACGATTAATGAACCAATCGACCCTCAGCTTGACTGGTCGAAGCTGTTTTTTGGTTTTTTGGTTCTTGAGCTTAGAAACCTATAAATTGAGAACTCCACTTCATTTATAAGTAAGAGAACACTTGCATTTATTTGTTTACCTACTTGTTTTTGTCATAAAAACTCTCATTATTTTTTTGGTGCATTAAATCTTCATTTGCATATTCTTTAGTGCATCCTAGTGATTCATCCTAAACTTTGAGTTGTATTTGAATAATTGTGGAGCTAGGTTGAGAGATTCATATTTGTTAATTGACTGTTAAAATCTTCGAGAGAGTAGAGACTTGAAGAGATTGTGTAAGAAAATAGCTTGAGGAGAATGGATGTAAGTAAGGAAGTGTCGAACCACTATAAATTCAAGTTTGCTTTCTATATCCTTATCTCTTTATATTTGTGTTTAATTTTATTGTGTTTAAAAAGAAATTTTTTTAAACTCCAATTCATGTGTTTTTATAATTTTAGATTAGCCATTTATTTTCTCAATTAATATTGTATTTTATTTTCTATTAAAATTTAATTAAAAATTACATGCTAATTAAAAAGATCTTATGGCCTTATCTTATAAAATTCAATTAAGACTCAATTAATTATTGTTAAATAAAAATAAAATTAAATTATACGTACATTTAAAAATAATATATATATATATATATTCTTGAAAAAAAATAATAAATACAAATATTTGATTTTAAATTTTATTAGAAACTTATTTGAAAATAAAAATATTTTAATTGTAATTTTTGAAAATAAGATAATATTCGCAAATCTAAATTTCTTTTACAAAAAAAAAATATTTATTATTTTAGGTATGATACACTTTTTGTTTTTAAAAATTAGAAAATAGTAGTAATATTTATATAAAATATAAAATTTTTAAATGTTTATACTACAAAAATATAAGGTTTGGTCATGTTTTTTAAAACTTATTTTTTTAAATGTTTTTTATTATTTAACTTAAAAATAGTTTTTAAAAACAAGTTTCAAAAAATATGGTAAAATGAGTTCATATTTTCCTTTTATTTTAAAAAAACTAGTGAAAATAACTCATACTTATTCTCTAAATATTATCATTTATTTCACTTCGTTTTAAAAAATTGTTTGAAAAGAACAACGGTCAAATAGTATTAAAAAAAAAAATGAAATAGTTTTCTATTTTCAAAAACAAAAAACTATTTTTAAATTACATGACCAAATAGACTCATATAGTCTTAAAAATTATTTTAAAATTTTGGGATATAAAAAATTACTTCAAATTTTAAAATTTTTAAAAGTGATTCTTAAATATAAATTTATGGTTTTGTACAAGTTCTACTTTTGTATAAAAGTTTATCATTGTTTAAGAAAAAAAAAATAGAAAGTGTATCCAAATAAACGATATTCTTTTTTGGATATTTTAATTGTAAATTTTGAAAATAATATAATATTGGCATATTTAAATTATTTTTATAGAAAAATACTTATGTTTCGAGACTTAAAAAAAACGATATTAACTTCTATATAAAATGTAAAAAATCTTTAAAACTTAATTATTTTTAAATATATAAGGTAAGTTGACATGTTTTATATAAGTCTCTATATTTTATATAAAAATTATTATTATTTTTTTATTTTAAAAATAAAAAATAGAAATGGTATCTAAATGAATACTTATATATAAGATTTTCACTTATTACATTTTTAAACTATTAAAAATATTATTTATATTAATATTATCCTTTACTCTAATGCTTTACTATTTAGACCATTTTCTAATTATTATTTCATTAAATTTTTTACAAAATTTGGAATTTAATTAAAATGTAGCATGATAAAAAATAGGCTATACTTTTTGTGTATCAAATAAATATGATTAACATTTTAATAATTGCCATTTGTTTATTGTCTCGATATAGTAAACAAATTTAGAATATTTTATAAAAATGATGAAGCATTATATAAATTATTATTAAAACTAGTGTACGAAACCTACCATGCACCTTAGGTTATTGAAAAGAACAATAAATAACGTGTATTTTGTTTTCAATTAAAAATTTAAAATAAAAATAAAAATAAAATATATTAATACTTTCAAAAAAATTAAAAATATATTTTGGTTATAAATTTTGAAAATATACATCTTTATTTATAGATCACATGAAAGATTACTTGTACAAAAAAAAAAAGTTTATTAATTTAATTATAAAAAATCTAATTAATAATCTCTAAATACATCAACATTAACTACATTAAGTTATAGTAGGGCAACCCCCTTCTATTTATTCAAGATAATTTTGATCCTTGTCTCATTAAAAAAATTAAATAAGATAGGGTTGGTATGAGAATTTCTTATACATTTTTTTTTTTGAATTTTTTTATTTTTAAAAGTTATTTTAAAATTTTAATTATATTAAAATAAATATATTTTATAAATAATTAAATAATTATATTTTTTAATTTTATTTTATTAAAAAAAAGTATCATTATTATTATTATCTATGTATTAAAAATAAGAAAATAAAAATTAAATTAAATTAATTTTATATATAATCAAAATGGAGTGGGATGAGACAAGACAATACCCAAACCGGCCATAAATCTTCCCCGAACCTATCATGGGTTTTTTTTTTAAAAAAAAATTCTCAAACTCATTTCAAGCTCATTTATATAAATTTCAAATTGGTCTATATCCAAAAAAACTTGTCCCGTTGTATCCCTATGCATGGCTTCTTGCAAGGAAACTATAATAACTTTTTTATAATTAGGAAACTATAATAACTTGTCTATAATTTTTATTTGTATGTAATATAGTTTAGACCAAGTAACAACCTCCTATCATGATTTGAAAGAAAATAAGGGATGGGATATTAATAATGATTTGGATATCAATAAAAATCTTATTTACTTCATATATTTGTTGGAATTTTTTATGTGTGTACTTACATAATCAATGTGATAATGTCATAAATCAATGTTGCTTTAATTTTTGCATTGTGGTCCATAATGAGGCTGGACATATTATTGCTTGATTTATGGGCTCACCCTAATTCACTTGACTGACCCATTAAGTCAAGTGGTCCAAATTGTGTATGTGTGATATGTGGTATATATATGAATTATTTAAGGGAAAAAGGCAAGGTGTTGTTCTATTATGTTCTGTTTTCTCTTGGGGCTGAGAAGAGCACACACACATATTGTTTTGGGTGTTGAAAGAGAAGAGCCAATTGAACCCGGGTTTTTACTCCATTACGAACTGATCGTAGTCTTGGACATCAGTGCAACACAAAATGGCTTTCCATAAGATTAATCAAGGTCATTTTTTCATCAATTCCCAATTTTACTGCATGCTTTAATGTCTACATGATATCCTGTGTGGTTTAATTTTTTCAACAATTGGTATCAAAGCCACCATGGATAACATTTAAGCTACATTTTTTTGGATTATTTAGGGTTTCTGTTTTTTTATGTGGAAGCCATTTTTTGGGGCTTTTTTCGTTTGGTGTTAGTTCTCCAATTTGAAGCCCAATTGATGTTGGAGACTTGTAGAAAACACTATTTGGAGCAAAACCCATCATTTTTATTTTATTTTTTGTTTTTGGAGATCATTTGATGGGATTTCGAAAATTAGGGTTTGTTGTGGTTCTTCATTTTATGCGTTTTTGTGCTTTTTTTTTTTTTTTTTTTTGGGCTTAGATTGAAAGATTAATGTTTGAGGATGGAAATTTGATTGTTTTTCGTCGAAAATACACAATTTTTTGGTCGGAAAAATTTTTTTTTCTTCTCCAAGAAGAACCAGGACTCTTTAGCCCGAACCAGGTTTGTTCATCCCGTGGAGAAGACGATGACATCATCATGATGTCATTAAAAAAAAGAAAAAAAAATTGGTTGTCTTGGTATTATTGGAATGATAATGCATATGTTAGAATTATTATGCATTTGTTAAGTTTGGCTTTTTTGGGACAATTATTATTATTATTATTATTGTTCTTTTGAGTATATTTTTTATATATATACCAATAATGTTGTCCTAAGCTATTTTGTTAAATATTTCAATTTGTTGTGACATTAAAGAACACTTGTGTGATTGCCTATCGCAATTCCAAGTGTGTCAAGTTGTACAAATTGAGATATTTTGAATTTATCATGACAATAGTGAACATATATGTGGTTGCCTATCGTGATCCTATATGTGTCAAATTATCTTTGTTGAGATATTTTAACTCCCACTTTTTATTTTATTATTATGATTACTAAGGTCCATACGGGTATTGTAATTGTTCTATTGATGACTATAATACTTGGTAGGATGCTTAGATTGGTAAATGAAATTAATTATATATTATGAACTGTACTAAATTTCTTTGCCCTTTCGATAATAAAATTAGTGCATCTTAGTTATGACATTTAATTAGTTGTCCTTACCGCTGTGGAATTTTCAAAATTCCAAGCTATTAGTAAATTGAGCAATTCTAGAAACTAGCAAATGACATGATTTTGTGGTAACATGCATATTGTTTAATTTTGCTATTTTCCAGCTACTAGCAATCATGGAATTACTCTACAATTGTCTATCATCAAGCCTCTCACTGGAAATAATTTTGAGGAATGGTATGAGTCCTTTAATGTGCATATGAATCTGCACAATTTGGACTTGGCTTTGAGAGTTGATGAGCCAAGTAAGCCCACTGGTATGAGCTCTACAAATGAAAGATCCTTTAATGAGAAATGGGAGCACTCCAATAGGAGTTGTTTGATGGTGATGAAATACACTATGGATAAATCTATCAAAAAATGTGTGTCAAAGACGGAAAGAGCCAAAGACTTTTTGGAATATGTGAAGGCCAATTATACCAAGATTGATAAGGTAGAAATGACAACTTACTTGAAGCTTCTCATAACCAACATGTATGATGGAGTAGGTGGGGTTAGATATCACATCATCAAGCTAAAGCACTACTTCAACAAGGCAAAAGAGATGAAAGTGGAGTTGAGTGAGAAATTCCTGAAATGGTCGATACTTGAGTCTCTTCCTACTTCCTTTGATGCAATGAAGTTGACTTATAATGCCTTGAAGGAAGAATGGACTTTGGAGGAGTTGATGTCCATTGTGGTGCAACATGAAGTCTCACTGAAGAAAAATGAGACTCACTCCTTTGCTCTTGTTACTAACCAAGGGAGCAATATGAAGAAAAAACTTTCGCACAAGAATTTTGGAGGCTCTAAGCAATTCAATAGGAAAGAGAATTTGAGTCAAGGAGCCTCTAGTGCATCTGCTTCATCTGATGCTACAAAGAATGAGAAATTCAAGGGGAAGTGCAACTTTTGCCACAAGATTGGGCAGAAGCAGGTTGATTGCTTCAAGTTTAAAAATTGGCTAGAGGATAAGAAGAAAGGTAAAATTGTGGTTGTGGTTGATTTGAATGCAAACATGATTGAGACTAATATTGTTGATGTTCATGTCAATTCTTAGTGGTTAGATACTAGTGTCACTATTCATGTTACTAATTCTTTGCAGGAGATGACAAACAAAAGGAGGTCGTCAAAACATGAAGAATTTGTGTATATGGGTGATGGAAGCAAAGTGAAAGTAGATTTTTTTTGGCTTGATAAAGCTAAGATTGGCCACTGAAAGCTTTTTATTATTACACGATGTTGCTTACATACCCTCACTTAGGAGGAATTTGATTTCTGTATCTATTTTGGATAGACAAGGTTACTCTTTCCACTTTGGAGGAGGAAAAGTGAATATTTTTAGCAACTCAGTTTTAATTGGCAATGGTGTTTTGTTTGGCAGTCTTTATAGTCTCAGTTTGCATCATGGTCCTTTATGTGATTCATCTTCTGTTAATTCTATTATTGGTTGCAAGCGTGTTAGAATGAATTTGAGTTCTTCCATGTTGTGGCACAAACGCCTAAGTCATATTTCTAGGCAAAGATTAGAAAGATTGGTTAGAGATGGTGTGCTTTCTAATCTTGATTTCTCAGATTTCGAGACTTGTGTTGTTTGCTTAAAAGGGAAGATGACAACTAAGACCAGAAATGAGAAAATTGATAGGTGTGGAAGTACTTTAGACTTGATCCACACAGATATATGTGGTCATTTGACACCAACTGCTTTAGGGGGTTATAAATATTTCATCACTTTTATTGATGATTTCTCTAGATATGGTCATGTTGAACTAATCCATGAGAAATTTGACTCCCTAAATGTGTTTAAGGCCTTTAAGGCTAAAGTGGAGTTGTAGTTGGGAAAGTCCATTAAAGCTGTAAAGTCTAATAGAGGTGGTGAGTATTATGGGAGATATGATGAGACTGGACGGAATCTTGGACCATTCGCTAAGTTTTTGTTGGAATGCGGCATTGATGCTAGATATATAATGTCAGACACTCCTCAACAGAATGGGTTGCAGAAAGGAGGAATCGCACATTGTTGGATATGGTGAGGTGCATGTTGTCTAATTCCTTCTTATCAGAATTTCTATGGGGTGAAGCCTTAAAGAATGCGGCATATATTTTGAATCAAGTGCCTAGTAAGTCTATGCCTAAGACACCTTATGAGCTATGGTCAAGGAAGAAACCGAGTCTTCATCATTTCCATGTTTGGGGATGTAAGACTGAGATTAGGCCATAGAACCCACAATCAAAGAAACTTGATCCTAAAACCATTAGTGGTTTCTTCATTGGTTATTGCATTGGATCAAGGGGTTCCAGATTTTATTGTCCATCTCATACCACCAGGATCATTGAGTCAGAAAAGGTTGTATACTTTGAAGATGAAGTTAAAGTTGATCCCAATTTTGTTCCTCATGAGATACCTTTTGGAGAAGAGCATGTTGAAATTCCTTTTCCTACATCTCATGTTCCAAATGTGGATGTTCCTATTGTCCAACAGCCAACCACTAATCAAAGAGAGCATGGTGATCAAGTGGAACCTGACATTCCTGTTGATGATACTGTTGTTGATGGGATTCCTTTGAGAATATCACAGAGGGTTTGTAGATCGGCTATTTCAGATGACTACATGATTTATTTGTAGGAGCATAAGTATGATGGTTATGATGTTTCTGATCCAATCACTTATCAAGAAGCAATTCATTGTCCTCAATTCACTTCTTGGAAAAAAGCCATGGATGATGAAATGAATTCTATGTATATGAATGGTGTTTGGGATTTGGCCGAATCGCCACATGGTTGTAAACCAGTTGGGTGCAAGTAGGTTTTTAAGACCAAACATGATTGTAGCAGGCAAATAGAGAGATATAAAGATAGACTTGTGGTTAAAGGTTATAGTCGAAGAGAAGAGATTGATTTTAAAAAAACATTCCCACCTGTGTCGACCAAAGACTCTTTCAGAGTGATTATGGTCATAGTAGCTCATTTTGATTTGGAGCTACATCAAATGGATGTCAAGACAACCTTCTTGAATGGTGATGAGGACGTGTATATGGAGTAGCCTATTGGTTTTACAGAAGTTGGAAAGGAAGACTTAGTTTGCAAGCTTAATAAGTCAATTTATGGTTTTAAACAGGCTTCAAGGCAGTGGTATCTGAAGTTTGATAGGATTATTACCCAAAATGGTTTTAAAGAGAATACAGTTGACAGATGTATATATTTGAGGGTCAGTGGGAGTAGTTACATATTTCTTGTTTTATATGTTGATGATATACTACTCGCATCAAATGATTCTGACTTGTTGATTGAGACAAAGCACATGTTGTCAACCCATTTTGACATGAAGGATCTTGGTGAGGCTTCTTATGTTTTGGGCATAAAGATTCTTCGTGATAGGGCTAATGGGGTGCTTAAATTGTCTTAAAGAACCTATATTGAGAAGATATTGAAAATGTTCAATATGCACAACTGTAGTTCTACTAAAGCGCCAATTGAAGGGTGATAAGTTTTCAAATGCTCAGTGTCCTCAAAATGATGATGAGAAAGAGGAAATGAGAACCATTCCTTATTCATCTTTAGTTGGCAACCTTATGTGTGCTCAAGTATGTACATGCCCTGATATTGTTTTTGTTGTGGGCATGTTGGGAAGATAATTGAGCAATCTTGGGAGTCAACATTGGAAAGTTGCTAAGAAAGGTCCTTAGGTATTTACAAGGAACTAAGGACTTAATGTTGACATATCGGTGCACCAACATACTTGATGTAGTTGGGTTTTGTGATGCTGATTTTGCTGGCTACATAGATGATAAGAAATCCACTACGGGCTATATTTTTATGATGGTAGGCGGAGCTGTATCTTGGAAAAGTGTCAAGCAGACACTTACAGCATCCTCAACTATGGAGACAGAGTATGTGGCATGTTATGAGGCTTGTTGTCATACTATATGGATGCAAAATTTTATTTCAGCTTTGGGAGTTGTTGACTCCATTTCTAGACCGCTGAAATTGTTTTGTGATAATTCTGCAGTTGTTGCTTTCTCTAAAAACACTAGGAGTCTTCTCGCTCCAAACATATTGATGTAAAGTTCTATTTTGTTAAGAAGAAAGTGGCAGAGTCTCTTATTGATATTGAGCACATGTCCACAAAAGGTATATTGGCAGATCCACTAAAAAAAGGCTTACCCATAGTTGTGTTTCAAGAACATGTATCTCAAATGGGGTTGTTGGAAGCCTAAGTGATTGAAGCCAAAATATGTGCTCTAATGACACATATTTTATATGATTTGTGCACCAAAGGACATTCAAATCACCCTACTTGACCTAAATCAATGCTAAGGCCCTAGCCATGAGTTTAATCTGTACTTTGGAGACTTATCTCAGGTTCAAGGGAAGAAAATTGTGCAAATTGAATGACTTCAGATTTTGAAAGATCAAGAAAGGGCTAAATGAGGAAATAAGTGAGTCAAGACTCATTGAACGTAAGGAAAGGCAAAACGAGGATATCATGAGGTTGAAATATGATAAATGACCATTATGGAGTAAGAAAGAAGGCAAGAAAGCATGGGAAATGAGGCATGAAGTAAGATTTAGCTGCATGGAAATTTAGAACTCAAAAATCTGATGGCATTATATACTCTGACTTTGAGGACAAATTTGGAGCACTTTCTAGAGTCCATTATATACATACTATATATCGTTTCGAAGCTCAGGAAGTCAGAAGTCCAATGCTTCAAACAGTTTGCAAATCGGAGCTGAAATGAAGAAGTTATGGCCATTTTAAGACAACTGCACTAAGCTAAAGGGTCATTTCGAAATGATTTCGAAATTCAACTTATGATTTCGAAATCCACTTCGAAATGACACCAATTTCGAATTCACCCACTGCCACTTTGATGTTTTGCCTCCTCTACCCCGGGAATTGCATCTATTCAACTTACGAATTCGAAATCCACTTTGAAATGACACCAATTTCGAATTCACCCACTGCCACTTTGATGTTCCGGCTCCTCTACCTCGGGAATTGCATCTAAAGCACTCCATCCGCCCTAGGTGGACCCCACACGACTAGAAATCATCATTTTATTATTTTTTTTAATCATTTTTAGGAAATTATTTTATAATAAGTGGCCAATGAGAGTGTGCCACATGTTAGGTAATTGAGGATATTATATAAACTCTCTCAATTCTAGGTTTTAGGGATCTTGGATTTTTTTCTGGAGAGTTTGACATTGAAAGTGGAAGAAGACGATAACTTTGGTTTGTTTTCTTTTTCTTCTTTAGTGAATATATTGTTTTTAGTTTCTTTTGATTCAAATTATGGATTTTTACCCTATTATGGATTGTGAATGTGACATCACCCCCATGAGAGGGTAAGAGCCAACTTGGGGTTTGAAGCATGAAAACCTAAGGGCTAGGAAACCTATATGGACAATAGGTAAATTATTATAACAATGAGATTAATTATTGGTTGGGTGACAATTTATCATTTTTTTATCTTATCCTTGTGAGTTCGTTTAGGGAATGATACGGTAGGTTATTACTTAATATTAGTGATTTTTGATAATTCTTGATCATTAGTTATCCTTGTCTTACCTACCGTTATTTGCCCCTAAACAAAGCTATAAGGGGTAGGAAGGGTTAAAAAGCCAAATCTTAAATTGATAATCAATCTCATTCATTTGATGGTTTTAGGAATCTGTTTTGAAAAGGGAAAATTAGGTTTCGGATGCAATTTTGAGTTATAGAACTCAACTTGATCGCAAGCGGCCAAAGATCCCAAAACCCTAAGATCATATTACTTAAAATACCCTTGTTTTCTCTAATTTCTATACCCTAGGTTGGATTGTGGAAAACTCCAAACTTGAATCAATTGAATTTAAAATCAATATTCATTTTTTCTTATTAATTTAATTTCTTTTACTTAGTTTCACATTATTCACATATTGTTTTTCACTTAAGGATTTAAACAAAAACAATTCATTTATTCTAGTATTGACAATTTTCATAAGCCAGTCCTTGAGAACGATACCCAAAATACTACAAAAGCCGTAGTGACTCTTTCTCTAGTTTTTCTTGACCAGAGTTACTACGTAAAAAGGCTAAGTATTTTGGTACAATAGAGAATTTCAGTCACTAGGTTGCATTAAATTAGTGGGAGCCATTTTTGGTATTGTAATATTATGCTATTGTTGGAAGGATTACTATTATTGTATATTTCTCTATGAATCAAGCAATAAAGCATGTATGATTGCTTTTTTGATTATTTGTTTTTTATGAGATTCTATAGGACACTGATTTATAATTATGTATATGTTGTGATGTTTGATTATGTAGTCCAAGTGGGAAAATTGTTGGAATTTTTTATGTGTGAACTTACATAATCAATGTGATAATGCCATAAATCAATGTTGCTTTAATTTTTGCATTGTGGTCCATAATGGGGTTGGACATATTATTGCTTAATTTTTATGGGTTCACCCTAATTCACTTGACTGACCCATTAAGTCAAATGGTCCAGATTGTTTTATTCTGTTCTGTTTTCTCTTGGGGCTGAGAAGAGCACACACACAGATTGTTTTGGGGTGTTGAAAGGGAAAAGCCAATTGAACCCGAGTTTTCACTCCATCACGAACTGATTGTAGTCTTGGATATCAGTGCAACACAAAATGGCTTTCCATGGGATTAATCAAGGTCAGTTTTTCATCAATAGTAAGAAATAAAAAGTAGTTGTCCATGTTTCTTTTCTTTTATTTTACAAAATACTATTGGATAACAAATTTTACCAAATTAAGGTAAGTTTATATCTAATGAAATCCAATATTTTATTTCCAAACATTCCCATGAATCGGAATTTAGGATATGTTTTTTAAAACAGTTCTTAAAAATAGTTTTTGAGAATAATTTTTAAAAATTGGTTTTTAACGCTTTATAGAACAAAAATCAGCTTGAAAACTTAAAAAGATTTTAACATGTTTTTAATAATATAGATGGTTTTTGAAAACAAAATTTTTATTTTTATTTTTTTGTTCTTAAGAATAAAAAATAGAAAATTTTTGTTTTTTGTCAAACTCGTATTTTCCTTATTTTTTATTCTAAAGAACAAAAAAAATTTATCAGAAGCAGTTATCAAACAACCCTTTAACTTCCCATCCATGATTTCAGTTGTTCTCTGAATAGAATATTCCAAAAAAAAAAAAATCATTTTCCACTAATTTCCAAAGTCTATACCATATATATTTTCTTATTTCTAGAAATAGTGAAATACAAACCTATAAAATTGATTAAAATAATATTTCTCTTTAGAAATTATTTTTTTCTATCCCTTAGCATTTCATCTATATGTGCCTCCTATCATTATTTTATTTAATTAGTTTGGATGGTATTTACGTTTTTCTTAAACACTGATTATCCCTTGATTTAGATAATATTTATCTTTAAAAAATTATATGTGGACCCCATATTTTGCTCAATGCGTTCCCACTCGATGGCGCACCTCGCTTTTCATTTATTTGGTGAAAATATGATTTTTAAAAAAGACTTGGAATCGCCACTTATTTTTGTTTTATTTTTAAAGAGAAAACAAAATAAGAAAGAAAAACTCTAAGTGTGACTCCTTATTTGGAAAAACAGGTCTGTGAAAAATCGAGTTGGGTCCAGGGGTCGGGTTACTTATTGGGAAGGTACGATAAAAGACCGAAAGCACCCCTCTAAGTCCCTAAAAACGGGTCTCTATTAAATAAGGTGAGGCAAATGTGGCAATTGATAAGAAAATCAATAGATACTAGTAAAATAATCAAATAATAAAGTGAATCATGCATCAAAATAAGCAAAATAGGAGTGAGATCGTACCTTAGCAGCAAATAAAAGTGCGTTATCATGGAAACAATGTTAGCTCAAGTATAAAATTATCACATGCATAAAAATCGAGTTGGGTCCGGGAGTCGGGTTACTTATTGGGAAGGTACGGTAAAAGACCGAAAGCACCCCTCTAAGTTCCTAAAAACGGGTCTCTATTAAATAAGGTGGGGCAGATGTGGCAATTGATAAGAAAATCAATGGATACTAGTGAAATAATCAAATAATAAAGTGAATCATGCATCAAAATAAGAAAAATAGGAGTGAGATCGTACCTTAACAGCAAATAATAGTGCGCTATCATGGAAACAATGTTAGCTCAAGTATAAAATTATCACATGCATATCAAAGAGCAAGACTAAGATCCAGCAACATTCATTAAGTATAACAATCGACAATCAAAAGAGAAAACTGATATGTAGGGCCTCTACCAAAGTCCGATTTATCTTGTATGAATTGGTCTCACAAATTTCATTATTTCGGAATTATGAAAAATTTATTCTTGCTCATGTAAAATCAAGAGAAACGAAAAATTATTTAAAAACCGGTGTGAAATTAAAACTATTTGAAAGAAAACTAGAGTTTTGAAATTTATTTGAAAATTGAAATCTTGAAAATTAATTTTAAAAAATCGAAATTTTGAAGAATTATTTGAAAATGAAAGTTTTGAAAATTAAATCTTAGTGAATTATTTGAGAATGAGATTTCTTAAAATAAATTAAATTTGAAAATTGGAGTTTGAAAATTAAATTTAAGAATTGGAATTTTGAAAATTAAAATTGAAAGAAATTGGAGTTTCGAAAATTATTTGAAAATTAAATTTTGAAAAAAAAAAAGTTTTGAAAATTAATTGAGAATTGGAGTTTGAAAATTAAATTTGAAAGAAATTGGAATTTTGAAAATTATTTGAGAGTTTGGAGTTTTAAAAATTAAATTTAAGAATTGGAGTTTTTGAAAATTAATTTTAAAAGAAATTGGAGTTTTGAAAATTAAATTTAAGAATTGGAATTTTGGCAATTAAATTTGAAAGAAATTGGAATTTTGGAAAATTGTTTGAGAATTGGATTTTTTGAAATTTAAATTTAAAAAGTAGAGTTTTAAGAATTAAATTTGAAAGAAATTGAAAATTTGAAAATCATTTAAAAATTGAGCTTTTAAAAATTAAATTTGAGAATCGGAATTTTGAAAAATTATTTGAAAATTAGAATTTGAAAATTTAAATTTAAAAATTGGAATTTTGAAAAATTATTTGGGAATGGAATTTTTAAAAGATCAATTTTTTTTTAACATAAAAAAAAAATGAATTAGGAGGGTGACACGTGGCCCGGGGAGCTGTATACATGATGACAATTCTTATTTACTAGCATCCATAGTGCAATGAGTGTGTGAAGCATGATACTTGACAGTTAAAAATAAAATAAAATAAAAAACGGAATTGAACCATAAAATGGTACTTTAAGTTGATAAACAAAATTTCAAACATGAAAAAAAAAGGTGCTTGGCTTCTTAGTAATAGATTAAATAAAGCAAAATACAAAAAGCAGAGTGGTGTTTTCTTTTACAAAGTGTGTGTCGATGTATTTGGCTGAACACTATCAAGGCACTCTACCTAGATTTTATGGCATCATCTTTATTAGAAAATAGTCAAAGTAAGGGGCATAATGATCAAAATCTACTGCCCCACTTCATAACACCTCCAAAAATGTCGATCACCAAAGGTAGGACACTTTCACTAAATGATATTACAGTGTTGATAACTATAATATGTTAAATGTTGCAATCGCAAACACAGGACACAGATTCATCAAATAGTAAACCAAACTGTATTAAGATGTATTTGCATCTTTTGAAAAATAGAAAACTGGAAGAACAATTAAAACAAGCTAAAGAGAGGCCACATTGTGAACTAAATATCCCTTAATGGGGAGCAAAGAGAACTGTCAGCTTACTCTACCCAACATATAACAAGGAACATGGTTTACCTCTTCAATAGAAGAATTTGAAGGTTCCCTTTCTCCTTCCTCAAGACCGTTCTCACACATCTTTTCTGGAAATTCCTCTCTACAATAACCACCCGGAATCCTCTCTACTCTCTGTTTTTTCTTTTCTTTTCTTTTTTAGTTTCTTCAGCTCTCCTTGTTCTGTTTCAACTCTCTCAGGTACTAGCTCACTTTGTTTTTCCTTTCCCGAGCTCGTTTTCCTCTCCTTACAGCTCTTTTTCTCTCTCAAAAGCTCCGAAAATCCCCTCACCCCTAGACAACCCTCTCCAAAATCTCTCATTTCCCAACTCTTTTTCTCACGGTCCTCTCAGCGCTCCCACAACTTCTTTTTTTTCAACCTCCCGTGCTCTCTGTTTTTGTTCCATCTCCCCGCTTCTACCCAACCAATTACATATCACAACCCCTCACAAAACCACCACAAAACGAACTCAAACCCAGGTTATAACCAGAAAATCTAGCAACGCCCACTAGAAAAAAGACTGGATTTTGAAGATGGATTCAGGCCTGGAGAGGAAAATGAGGAAGACCCACCAACACCCAATCTATCGAAAGAAGAGCAACCTTCATAGGATTCGTGGTAGCAGCAGTAACCCTTTACCTCCTTTCTCTATTTGTCCCTTTTTCAAATATCCTCTCCTGCTCTCTTTTCAGACGTCCCCATCTGGCCGCCAAAACAGCTCACTCATGCCCTGTTTTTCTTCCCCTCCCAATCCCATCTAGCCAGCCAATACAACTCATTCTCGAGGTGGTAAGAAGAAGAAAAGAAGAAGAAAGAAGAAAAAATGAATTCCCTCCATCGGAGGGGGTCTACACTATCATAATTTTAAGGGAGAGTTACCCTTAAGGGTAGGCTGGGGAAAAAAATTACCGAGAAGGGTGGGTAAATTTGATAATTCTTCTGAAGGCCTAACATTTTTATTAAACCAATTTACCCTCAATTAAATTCTAAAATTATAATTTATAACGAATAAAAGAATTGAAAAAAAAAAAAAACTGTCGTTCCAATGCCTTCCCTTTTGCATCTTCTCGGCAAAGCTTCCATTTCGCATGATCTGAATGTTTTCACGGTGATATAATATTGTGAGAGATACTAAATCTCTGGCTGCATTTCCTACCCCTTCATAAAAGCCTTGTCCTCAAGGCTAAAATAGAGGAAACTTTTGTTGCAACTTAAATGCATGCTCCCATGTTGCAACTTACAGAAAGGAATTTGACCATTGAACCAGCTATTGTGTCACCAGATGATTGTTCCATTTGGATCTGCCTCTGGAAGTTCGCGGGGGACACCACTGGATCTCCAACAACATGGCGATCCTCCGATCCTGGATCCGATCTCACTGAATAATCCTTGGGAAGCACATCTGGAACCGTGGGTGGAGGCGTTGGATCCTACAATTTCACGGGGGGAGGCGGAGTGAGCCCTTTATCCAACCCAAACAGAAAATCCGGATTGGTCTCGGAGGCTGCCGCCTGAGGTGAAGAACCTTCCAGAGGCTGGATCTGCACAAAAGCCCCACAGTCCAAGGTAAAGTCCTCACAAAGCCTTCCAAATCCATCCCAATCCCCCAAAATATTTCATTTCAAAGCCCTCATATTTATATTTATGGCGTTTCCACCTTGAGATCAGAAGTAGTACAAATCTTTATTTGTTACATTCTGCTTATTTCATGATTTGCCCTAGATGTTTTGGGTTTGGGTCTATTTGGTTGCTGAGAAATTTGGGAAAAAAAGAAATAAACTTGGGGTTTTATTTTCAATTTTTGAGTGCAAGGAAACCCAGAAACCGAAATAAATTGGTTGCTGAGAAAATTTGGGAAAAAAAGAAATAAACTTGGGGTTTCATTTCAATTTTTGAGTGCAGGGAAACCTAGTAACGGAAATAAATTGGTTGTTGAGAAAATTTGAGAAAAAAAAAATTAAACTTGGGGTTTCATTTTCAATTTTTGAGTATAGGGAAACCCAGAAACGGAAATAAAAAAAGTCAACTCACCAGGGTTTTTCTTTTGTTTTGCTTTTCATTTTCTCAGGAACCAAACGATGGGCGATTACAAGGCTTTTCTTTGGCCAAGAGTGGTTTTGTGCTTTGCTTGAAGAAATTGATGTCTTAGAATATTGAGTTTCTCATTTTCTGGGACTTGGAAGTAATTGGCTCAGCCGAGATGTTTCATTTTCCAGGAAATGGAGACAATTATATACTTGATTGCCTTTCATTTGTTGCAAACTAAATTGAGGTCCAAGGTTAAATTGTTCTTGTCTCACTGAAATGGATTTAGCTAGCAAAATGGTTCCAGGACTTTATCTTTTGCTTAAACAATTTTGAATATGAAAGAAATTTGGAGTCTTAGATTTTTCCTAGGGCATTGTTTGGTTACTGAGAAAACAATAAAGAGTAAAGAAAAGAAGAAATAAAAATTGAAAGCACGTGTCCTCGTTTTGGTTCCCACATACCCACAATTTGACCACACAAAGTATTGTAAACAACTTCCTACAAAACATTAAAATTTCTTTAGAAGTTAGAACACATGGAAGCAAAAAAATAAATGCAAGACCTTTTCTTATTTATTTAGTGTTGTCGGCAATCAAATCTAAGTTATAGTTATATGGATTCCTAATACATATAGTTGGATGATATGTATGAATTTTGATATAAGTGAAAACTCATAAACTCCCGAAAATTCTTAAAAAAGTAATACAAATTAAAAGTTAAAGCCTTCAATTTTTTTTAAAAATAACATAGAGATAATTTTGGCAAATGTTATTGGCTTACCACATTAAAATTTCTTTAGAAGTTAGAACACGTGGAAGCAAAAAAAAAAAATTGCAAGACCTTTTCTT
Organism: Vitis riparia; assembly: GCF_004353265.1. Lineage (NCBI taxonomy): Eukaryota > Viridiplantae > Streptophyta > Magnoliopsida > Vitales > Vitaceae > Vitis > Vitis riparia. The sequence goes on along the minus strand of NC_048435.1, from coordinate 20,779,549 downwards.
ATTTATTTAGTGTTGTCGGCAATCAAATGTAAGTTATAGTTATATGGATTCCTAATACATGTAGTTGGATGATATATATGAATTTTGATATAAGTGAAAACACGTAAACTCCTGAAAATTCTTAAAAAAGTAATACAAATTAAAAGTTAATGCCTTCAATTTTTTTAAAAACAAAATAACACAGAGATAATTTTGGCAAATGTTATTGGCTTACTGCATTATAATATTTTTTAAGCTTCCTGATTTCCTCATGCAGAAAAGGATAATGGAAAACAGTGCCATGGAAGGGCATAATATGCAATTACTAGTTAACTCAGAAATTTGGTCTTTAATTAATTATAATATTTGCATATTCTTTTCTTTTGTTTTATTCTAATTTGGGGGAATTATTACAGTCCTTGATTCTCATATTCGTATGACAATAGACCTTTTAAGTAGTGTGAATGGCTAAGGTTATTTATTTAGGATTGTGTTTCCAATATTGTCTTAAGGTATATTGGACATTATTTTTTAATGCAAACAAAATATCATCTCTTTTTCTGCATTTCAATTCTTTCGAATTTAATATATATTCTTGGGAGCTGTCAAACACCATATTGGATGGCCAAGGGACATAGCATATGAAAAAATAAACATAAATATATTAAATTATATTGTAATATATTGTAACGTTAGTGTATTTGTATTGTAAGTATAATGCATTTATGTTGTACCTAGTTTGTATAAATTATATATGATTTAAAAGGTTATCCATGATGAGCATTAACAATGTGTACATATTGGATTACCATCAAACAACTTAAATTTGTTATCCACTAATACAATGGCTCTGTGTGTTTTTAGTAGCATGTATGTAACTGTATTTGGGATCACTAATAGTAGTTAAACCAAAATAAATAAGGGTACAATACAAATGCCCTACATTTACAATACAATTGCACTAGAAGTACAACATATTACAACATTACTTGATTCATTATACATTTAATTATGACAATTGATTATTTGATATAAATTCTATAGTGCACTGTGGAGTATAATATATGGATAAAAGGAAAAAAAACAATACAATACAACCAGGTTTGAACATTCTTTTAATTAGTATTATTTTATTTTGACTATATTAATGTTTGACATTGTTGTTTAATTTGACTATTTTAATTTTAATTTTATATTATCATTTATTTACTTTTACAGGAGGTCAAAATAAATAGTCGATGCTCCAGCAAAAAACTTAGACATCTATTTGATGAGCTAAGTGATGAAAAGAAGAGTATAATTCAACATATTGGCTTTGGTGGATTACTTCAGCTCTCTTCCACAGAGATAAGGCATAGCTTATGTAGATGGATAATAACTCATTTCAATATAGCCCACTGTAGGTTAGACATAGGACAAGAAAGGCAATTTCCAATAACTTGTTCTGATGTAGGTGAAATCCTGGGTATTCCATATATTGGTAGGAGGCTCCTACTTTCACATACCAATAGGAATAATAGGATGGAAAACCTATCAGATCTTAGAGATAGGCTAATTTTAATGGAAGACATGGCCAAGTTCAAAAAATTGTTTATTTTCTTCTCATGTGCTACATTACTTGCTCCAACATCAAAGTTGGATGGTAGTCATGAGTTGTGGTGTACTTTGCTTGCTGGAGACTTTGACATCAATGTTAATTGGGGTCAATTTGTACTTGACACATTGGTTGCTGGAATTAGACATTTTCGATTGGGTAAAGGCTCATGGTTTACAGGTTGCCTAATTTTTTTACAGGTAGATACCTTTTTTTATTAAATGCTGAAGGTTTTCATATCATTTTCTATGTTTTAACAAGTCTTTTCTAAATAACGTATTGATGTGTGAAATATTTGTGTTTCAACTTTTTTATGTAAATAAATTTTACATTCCAACCATGTTGGTGCCACGTACCATCCCAATATGTGCAGCGTGGACTGATGACTTGATGAAGAAAATGGTGCATGCAGAATTGCATGATTATGGTGATTTTGGACTAGCTGATGTAAGGAACAATTTTCTTTCAACATTTTCTTTTATTTTCATATTTGAAAAATAATTTTATAAAAATTATATATTCTTCTTTTTATTATTGTAGGTTCAAGAAGATGAAAATGGGGAAGATGCACATGAAGACCCTGGTAATCCAGTAAATGAAGTTGAAGAAGAGACTACTGATGTGAGAACCTTCTACATCTATTCTTTTATTTAAAGAGAAAACCAAACATGTTATGCATAATAATATACATCTTTGACACTTTGTACCATTTTGTAGGAAATTATAGCAGAATATAATGCAGCGGAGAGACAAATTCACCAATTGCTTCGAACAATGAGATGAGCAATTGATAAACTAGCAAATCGGCAGAATACAAATAAAACCCCATCATCTTCTCATCAAAGCAGAAGTCATAATCAACCTGATATCAATGATTCTTTCCCATCACCACCACATGGTAGTACGATTTTTATAGCACTAGTCATTATAATTTTGTATTACTTTTAATTTAATTGCAAATGTTGTATAATTATTTTTTTTTTGGAAAAATTAATTTTGGTTATTATGCATTCAAAAATTAGCTTATGGATCGCCACTGAATGATCGTTTTGCTCATGGTGAAGATAATGCAGGCCCATCGACCTCAGAGCTAGCAACGCAGCATAACAGTATACTTTCTGCTTCTTTATGTTTTAATATCAAAATAATAATGAGTATATAATAATGGCTAGTATTTCCTGTGCGTGTTATTTTCATTAATGAATTTTATTTTCTCTTATTTTCTATACATATAGTTGAGGATGAAGTTCAGATGAGTGCTATTATTCCTTACGAGACTGGACATCTTCCAATACGTTCATATCGGCTACGTCAACATGCTACTGCCCTACAATCACCATACGTGGTACAACCGTCAATCAAATTTTCAGCGTCTTCATCTGTAGCAAAGCAAGTTTTGGCATATGCATTGGACGATACACGTGATGAAAGGTAAGGTTGAACTTAATTTAGTATAAACAAATACAATTAAGATAGGCAGTTGAAATAATTAGTTTTAATTTCTAACATCATAATTATTTATATGTAGCCAAATATTATGTTCCATGCACAATTTCTTCTTGACAAGGTTTGACTTGAAATGCTTGGGACCCAAAAAATTAATTGACAATAAGGTATTCATATTTAGTTATGTGAAGTTAGGATAAAATTACTCTAAAACTATATATCTAATTTTCATTAATTTACATGAAGGTTGTAACCATGCATTGTCGAATTTTGAATGGTATGGATAAAGAAAATAGGAAGCATTTCTTATCTCCAAACTTTGTGGTAAGATATGTTGTAAGAATTATAGATTGGTTTTCTTGTTTTACGTAGATTGTTTTAATCTAATGTATGGTTTGTAATTTTTTTATTACAGTCTGATGTGGAAAACAAGAGGGGTTCCTTATCTCCAAAATACATATGTGACAATTTATGGAAATATGTCAAAAATACTCGGTTGTGCACATATGAACAGGTTTTATTTAGTTTAATAAAAGTACTTTGTAGTTGGATATTTTTAAGTATTGTGTAGAAAATACATGAACACAACTAATTTGATAAAATCATTGTTTTATTTTTTTTTTTTTTTTGGTTCCTTTTAGTTGTTCATACCAATATGCAGGAAAAATCACTGGTATTTAATCATTTTGAATATTCATGCGAAAAGAATCGAGTTGTTGGATTCATTAATTGACGGAAGGAAAAAGCGGATGGATGCCTTCATAGAAAAACTGGTAAATATAGTTATAGTCCAATTACTTATGTGAATCGTTGTCATTACTTTTTAAAGATGTCCATATTTATAATTGTATATTGTGTTAAGGTGAACGTTTTGTCAACTGTCATTGGGATCAAGAAAGAAGACCATCAGTGGACATGACAGAATTTGAATTTGTTGTTCCAGAAGTTGTCCAACAATTGAATCCGTAAGTTGCAAGATTTGTATTCCTTTTTAACTATGGAAAGCAAATCAGGTTATAAATTTACTAATTTGATACCCAATTGACTTATAATTTCCTTAATTACTATTTGTAGAACGGATTGTGTCATATTTGTAATTAATCAAGTTTATGCAATTATGGAGTAATGGTGGACTTTCTTGTGCAATTGCAAATGTATTATATTGTGCTGAATAAAATATTTTTTTTTTATGATCGTGAATTTTTCTTAATATTATATTATATACTCTTTTGTATAGGAAAAGGTCATAAAGTACAAAGAAAAACTCCTAACACAACTGATAATGTCTCCAGAAAATGAAGTCAGGGAAAATGTCTACCAGGCTATGGATCAGTGATGTGTTTCATTAGACAATTGGGCTATGTTGTTTCTGAAAGAGGATTTATTTAAGATTATATAAGTTGAGAAAAGTCATTCTATGAGTTTGTTTGATCTATAACATTATGGTTGGTCGGTGGATAATAGTTCATACAAGTAATAGTTTGGAAAAGAAAGTTCTATTCGAATTTTCTTATTTTTTGTAATTTTTTTGGTTTATAGTAGTTGATATTTTTTTATAGTCTGATGGAGTTCCATTTCCAAATTTACTAGTCTGATATTTTTTTACAAATTGGCTTACATCAACTAATTTGTTTGGAACTCATAGCTGCTACTATTTATTAATAATTATTGTTATGGCATCATTTGTTTGTGATCTTCAAATTTCTCTGAATTGTTGTAGGCATTGCACTGTCAACTCATCATTTCCCAAACTCCATGGTATCAAAATGATATCACACATTGATAACTCCAATGCATCAATGATAGGCCAATCTGGGATAACTTAGCTTAGCTACTTGGATGATCAATTTTTTTTTTCTGCCAAAGCAGAATTGAAATAACAACATCAAGAACAAAACCAAAAGACTATCATATTTGTTGTACTTCACAAAGTTTGGGATCAAACTGACGTGCAAAAAATATTCAGCATGGCAAAAAAACCATTAAGCCTATGCTAACCTGTTTGAATCTCTCATCATTTCCCAAACTCTAAAATCTGATATTGATTTCATAATTATATTGTCATACAATGAGAAATCTAACCCATAAAATAAACACACAATGAGGTCTATTATTATAACTCCAACAACATAAAATTGCACAATCACTGATTCACTATAGTAATTTTTTTTCACATAAGGTTCTTTTATAAATGACCCTAGAAGCACAAAATTGCATGATTACCATTTTATCACAGATAAAGTTTTGTGCCCATCCATTTCATTCATAACTAACAGCCAAAACCAAAAGAAAAAAAGAGAGAGAGCATAATTATTCCTTGCCCTGCATGCTACTTTTTATCTTATTTTAAAAAATATCTATTAAACATATTACCTTTTCAAGAAACCTATAAGAGAGTAATTTCAAGTATTTCAAAGTCTTTATAACTAAATGACAAAAGGTTTTACACTCTAATTTTGCATGGTAAAAGCTACCATTTTGAGTTCATTTCAACGAAAAAAATTATTAAAAAAATAGAAAAATAAGAAATAGATTTTAATTTAATAAATTAAAAAATTAATATAATTTATTTTTACAGGAAAATAAGTTTATGAATAACTCTATTCTATAATGTTTTCAGATCGTTGCAATTTTTTTTTTAAAAAAAAAAAATACAACAGCTCATTATCAAAGCTAAGAAGACATTTCTAATTTGAGGTTACAAAAAAAAAAAAAATTATTGAACCATTATATATAAGAAATTGGTAATCAACCTAAGAAATTGGACTTTATTTAGTCAAAAGATTGCATTGTTCGTTTATGTTGTAATTTATCATACAGTTAGTGTTTTTTTATCGTAATGTTAGTGAATTTATGTTGTAAATGTAATTAAAAATGTAGGCAAAACTGTGAACTATTAAAATTAAAAATCTAATACAAGTCCACATAATGGAGATAAATAACCTATTACAAATAACTCCAAATACAAATACATCAAAGTACAATACAATTAAGCATTACATATATAATCCAAAACTTAATAGACATGAAGTAAGGGTATGATTAAGCAATTTTCAAACATAGAACAAAAAATAAAAGAAGTCCTACTACAATTACTTTCTGCATGAACTCAATTCTTGTTAAAATATGTTTAAAATCTTCATCCATGCCATACATTCTTCTTTGAACAACCTCTTCTGGTTCTTGGTAGGTGTTGCCATCACCATATCCTTTCGGGAATGCCCATTTAAAGAAATGACAATCATCTCTAGTATTTGCATATTGACAACAATAATATAACCTATTTGGGTTATCCTTTGATTCAGAGATTCTAACAGCCGCCCTCTGTCTGGGTGAACATTTACACATACGGTTATGATTAAGTAGATATTCACCATTTCTAGTATTACCTCTTATATTTCTAAATGAAGCACTTGAAGATGCCATGATGTAACCTGTATTTCAATGGAAAACAAGTTAAACAAATGTAATGAACATGTACAAAGTCAATAATGATCTTCAAAATAACATTAAAAACATGGTTACAAACCACCCTAAATAATGATAAGATCATAAGTCTAAATAGTGGCATATGTAATACAAACATCTTTGTCATGACAATCAAGTAAATAAGTAAGTTCCAAAACAAATTCTTACAGATTCTAATTTCATAAACCACACATATCATCACAATCAAAATAAGATAAAAAGTAGCATGCCACCATACAAGCATAACACTAGAATCATGGAGCAGGTAATGGATTTTTGCATGAAGCTCGATTATGGCCTGCAACTTGACATCGTGAACAGAAGATAAGCCTTTTTTAACTAAATTGAGACTCTATTTGACGGTGTCGAGGCCTTCCAGGTGGTCGTTTTGAGCATGGAGGTTTAAGTGAAGGATATAAGCAACCTTGAGCATCACGAACACATCCATCAGCATCAACTATAGGCATATTGTGATTTGGAATTGAATTGAAGTGTCCAGAATATATCAACTCTTGCATTGGAAGCTTGAAATATGAGTCAACATATTCATAAACATCTTGTTTCATCTGGCGTATTGCTGCACATGCATGCTCACAAGGTATTCCGACCATTTGCCAAGCCTTACAAGTACATGTACGCTCTCTCAAATTTCATGTCTACATATACTTTCATATTGAATACCTTAAACACACCACCAACATAGGGATATACAGGCAATGACCCACTCTTTATAATGTTTTCCAACAACTTTTCCTCGGTTTTTGGGCCAATTGAAGCTTTCCAATTTTCTGTAGTACCCATATGATCACATGCTAGATGAGCAAACTTATCCATATGTGTCATTACTAAGTTGAAAATTGTGTAATGACGTTCCTCCTTCAACCAAGCATTGAATGATTCAGCAAGATTAGTTGTCATCTTATCCCATCGTTTTTTGGCAAACTTTGACATTGCCCAATGTTGTGGACTGTTCTCTTCAACCCACTTCGCTAGGTCACTGTTATATGTCTTTAATTTTTCCATGGCTACAACATAATCATCATCCAACCTAGCATATGCAACATTATCAAGTAGCAACAATGCATCCATTTTACATTTTTTTTCCCTTCATACTATGTTTCGTCACATAGCTACTAAAATTCTCTTTCACATGATGATAGCAATATGCATGATTTTCTACTCCAAAAAGTTGAGAAACACTACGAAGGATTGCTTGATGCCTATCTGATATTATGACTACTTCTTTATCTTGAAGTATGCCCTTCAATTTCTGCAAAACCCATAGCCAATCCTCATAGTTTTCTGAACTTACAACACCAAATGCAATTGGGAACATGCCATCATCAGCATCATAAGCTATTGCAGAAAATAAGGAGCCCCTATAAGGTCCACTCAAATGAGTTGAGTCAATTGCAATAACAGGTCGACAACCCATTAAAAACCCTTGAATTGAAAAAGAATGTGCAATGAACAATTGCCAAAAATGCCCATCTTGTCTGCTACATTCAGCAATTGTCCCTGGATTAATGTCTACCAATCTCTGACATAACCATGGCAACAACATATATGAGTTTTTTGGAAGACCATATATTCTCTCTTTTGCCATTTCTTTGTATGTCCAAGCTTGCTTATAACTCAATGAAACACCACACCGACTCCTGAAGTCTTTGCAAATTTGACGGGGCAAATACTGAGGGGTTGCCCTTATTACTTGCTCTATGACACGAGCACCTCTCTTTCCCCGCATTTAAGGTTGGCTTGAACACTCAGCATCTGCACAATGATTGTGTACATCAATGAAGATGTTAACCTTCAAAATTTTGGTTGTGCCTACTAAATTAGCAGCTATTCTCCAAGGGCACCCATCCACTAAACAACACACAGATATTCGCTTTGGAGAGTTCTTTTTGAATTTGTATTGAAATCTACCAACTAATGACATCGTATATAATGCATTTCTAAATTCATCTGCATTAGGAAAACTATGCCCACTCCCAATAATAGGTTGAGGACAAAGACTTAAATCATGTGGCATAACTTCAGTTTCCGCACATTTGGACATGAAGCCTTGAGAAAGTCCTAAATTAGACTCATTGTTTGCTTGATATGATGCAACTGAATTGTGTGTTTCCTCTGTACTATTGTGACTGCATATTATAGCACACTCAGTTAATTAATATTAAAAGCACCTTGCATCATGGAATTAATGACAACTAATACAAGATATATCACTTACCAATAATCATTTTGCACATTGACTATACCTCCTTCAACTTCTACTCTTCGAGTCCGTTTTAATACATAAATACGAGCATAATCATAACTATGGGATAACATCATATGCATGTCCTCATCATCATCCAATTGTTGAAGTGCAGATAGATCAAACTCAAGGGTGTAATGAAATGTATATCCATTTGAATTATTATCCAACCGTTCACATGCCTTTGAAACAAATTCAGCATATGACATCCCTTGTCCAATGTACATGCCTTTTTGTTGCCCACCCTTGTATTGTATTTGTTTATCCTCCTTAGGTACAATCTCCCCTCCTTCATGAAGGTAGCCATAAATGGAATTTTCCAAGTCCATTTACCAATTCAGAAGTACGTCTTCTTTCACCGACAATCAAATCAATCTATTTCACAATATTACAATCAATGAAAATTTTACAATGAATACAAAATAAACAAATGAAAATTATAATCAATTGAGACATATTTTATATAATAAATAACAATATTTTTTGTATATTATACATGTTAGGGATATGCCAAAGAACCCATAATTGCCCAGTTTCATAAGAAATTTAACATTTTCAAAATTTTACCTTATCATAATGTATCGTAATGTTATTGTATTTGTATTGTAATTGTAGTGTATTTTTATTATACTTCTATATTTTTATATAAAAAAATTTAATTTTATAGATTTTTTTTAATCCATCATTGGATTATCATCAACAACTTCATGTATTGAAATTACAATAGTGTATTTTTTTTTTATATAATTTTGGCTTGCAAGGATGCTTTATGATAGGAATACAACATGATAGCCTAGAAATGCCAATTCAGTAAAAAATAATTCAATATTTTGTCATTTTCGTATATTGTAATGTATCATAATGTTAATGTTTTTTCATTGTAACTATATTGCATTTGTATTGTACTTATACTTTATAACTGAAATAATGGTTCTTTTACACAACCTTCAAACTACTAGGCATTCGACTCATCATACCAAAATAATACTTATACAAAAAGGTAACAAATTTATAACAAAAATATAGTGATCTTAACTCTTTAACAAATTCATAATAAAAGACAAAGTAGTCTCGTACAAAGGGGATTTCAGTTTTCAATGACAATCTAAATATGTTCATAAATACACAAACAAAGTGGTCCCAAACAAGCATGAAACAACTGAGAACATTTTTTCTTCAATCATGTCAAAAAGTCTTAACAACAAAACTAAAGTGCAAACCTTTGAATGGAAATCAATAATAATCATATCAAACAACCCACCCATAAAATAAATTAAAAATAAAAACACATCTTCAATATGACCAAAATAATATAAAAAAATTCAAAATAATAAATTTAAATAACATTTTAAAAAAATGTAATTTCTTTCTCAAAACCTCATTCAATATTTCAGATTTAATATCTTACAGCTACATTGTTAAAATTATTAACTTTTCCTTCATTCAATCCGATTTTTAAATTATTTATTTATTTTTCCATAAACTGAGGTTTTTTTTTGTATTAAAAAAAAAAAAAACTGACCTTTAATGGATTTCTTGCTAGATTCACACAAAAAAAAAACAAGTTTTGTGTAAACGGTTGCAGATAATGACCTGAAGTGCTGGACCTTTTTCCTTTCCCTTTTTTCTTCTACAACACCGACAAGCTCCAGGTAGGTTAAAGAAAACTCTTTTTATTTTCTGTTGCTTTTCACTTTGCTGTTGCTTTTCACTTATTAAGGGTAGTATTGGCATTTAAACAAAATAAGGCCTTCGGAGAAATTATCATAATTTTACCCTACCCTTTACAATAATTATCAAATTTACCCACCCTCATCGGTCATATTTTTCCCTAGCCTACCCTTAAAAGTAATTATCCCTAATTTTAACATGAAAATTTAAATATTATTATAGGAATTTTTTTGATAAAAAAAATAGATTTTTTTTTCTATTTCTAAAAAATGTAAACCTATGAAACAACCAAAATTTTAATTTAGATAATGTTTCTCTTTAAAATTTAATATATATATATATATATAATCAAACATTAAAAACCATTTTTTTTTCTCTTTCTCTTTGCAATATTCTATTTGCTTACAAAATGATACAAATTAGCATTTTCTCATTGTTAAATTATGTTTGCTTACAAAATAACATAAGTTAGCATTGTAAAGGGTTTGGTGTTTGGTGCTATTTTATTTATTTATTTTGCCGACAGGAATCTTGTCATTTGTGCTTTGTGCCTTTTTTTCAATGTTCTAAAACGTTGGGTTTGGTCCTTTGTTCGACGTATCCAGCATTGGGCCGCAACGATGGGCTTCTGTTTAACGCGTTCAACATTAGGCCTATGTTCAACGTATCTAGCATTGGGCCTCTGTTCCACGTATTTGTACTTTCTGTCTTTTTTCAATGTTCTTAATTGTTATACACTTATACCTCTATTTTCTCTCATTTTTTCTCTAACGAGAAACATGAAGTTTCAATTCATTATTTTAATCTTCTTCTTGTTATACTTATAGTATGTTGGACAGTGATTTTAGGAAGTGTTTCTATTCTTTTTAATACTCGAGAGATAAAAAATTTTAAATGTTATCTCTCAAATATTAAAAAGACTAAAAACATTTCATATAATTACTGTCAAACATACTTTTAGAGTGTGTTTGACCATGATTCTTAAAAGTGTTTTTAGTTTTTCTAATATTTGAAATTTTTCGTCTTTAAAATATTAGAAAGAATAAACACACTTTTGAAAATCACTATCAAACACACTATTATAGTGCATTTGACAATGATTTTAAGAAGTGTTTTTAGCATTCTTAATACTTGAAAAATAAAAAATTTCAATATTAAAAAGGTTATAAACGCTTATCAGAATCACTATCAAACATACTCTTAAAGTGTGTTTGACAGTGATTTTAGGAAACGTTTTTTATATTTTTAATACTTAAATGATAAAAAAATTTTAAGTATTAGAAATGTTAAAAATGTTTTATAAAATTATTATCAAATCAACTCTTAGAGTGTATTTGATAGTGATTTTATGAAGTGTTTATAATATTTATAACATTTTAAAATTTTAACTTTCAAGTATTAAAAATATTAGAAACACTTCTTACAATTAATAAGAGTACGTTTGACAATGATTCTAAGAAGTGTTTCTAATATTTTTAATACTTAAAAAATAAAAATTTTCAAGTGTTAGAAATATTAAAAACACTTCATAGTATTATTATCAAATGCACTCATAATAAATATCAAGTAACATTTATTTATTTATTTTATATTTTTTGTATTTTTATCTATACTATATTTACCTAATAAAAAACTGCTTCAAAATTTTTTATTGCTTTTTAAGTCCAAAAAAACCTCCAATCTATGCTATATTAAAAAAATTACTTTCTTGTAAACTTACCAAAAAAACCCTTCAATCATCATATTGTTTTTTTAAGTTCTCACTATTGATTTAGTTGACACCAATCCATTCCCCTTTTACATTGGCTTTCAAGTTCTTTTGTTATCTTCTTCTTCCTATTACGATCTTCATAACGTGTGCTCTTTTTTGACTTTTAAGATCCGACTTTATCATTTCATTGTTTTTTCGTGACATGCAAATACCCCAAACTCTCCATTTAAAAATTTGTACTACCTATAAGCCCATTATTAGTATTTTCACTACGATTCATTTCAATTCTTTAATAAGTAACAGCACTTATCACTTATCACTTATCACTTATTCACCATTGTATTCAAATTTATTATAGAATTTTAAAAAAACATTTATGGAAAAAAATTCTTTAATAATTAAAAATTCTATTCCCTATCCAAAAAAAAAATTCAATAATTAAAAATTTCATTAAAGTGTGTTTGACAATGATTATTAGAAGTGTTTTTAACATTTTTAATACTTGAAAAATAAATTTTTTTAAGTATTAAAAAAATTAAAAACACTTTTTAAAATCACTATCAAACTTTAAACTCTTTATTCACAAGATAAAGACTTAGACCCAATTATATGCATTCACAACATTTAAAAAATTACAATTTTTTTTTCTTTTTAATGTTTCTCACGTATTCTTTACCTACCCACTAATGTTTCCTCTTACCATAATATTTGCTTCATTGCCAAGATTGGATTAGGTTTTTTGTGCATATCTTCAAACAATTGAGTTTTGATGGGATTGATGTGCTTGTATTGGATTTAATTTTAATAAAATGTAAGCATTATTTATTAAATAAATAAATTATAAATTTATTATAAAAATATTTATTAGTCATTATCTTTATTTTTATTTAATTATTTTACTTTTGATTGAAACAATGATACAATAGAAATCCAAGAAAAAAAAATATCTTTTAAGATTTAAAAAAAAAAACTAGAATTTTCCACCAAAAAAATGTATCTTTTAAGAATTCTTTTTTAAAAGCATCTTTTAAGATTTTTTTTAAATAAAATTTTTAAGAATTTTCAATTATTTACGACATAGTAAAGATAATTGTGATTACAGTTATTTATGTCATTTTATACATTTATATATTATTTTAATTAATTTTAAAATATCTAAAATTTATTTACTTTAAATAATTTTTTAAACTACATTTTTTTAACAATGAATATGGATAAAAAATTTCAAATTTAATTTAAATTATTCTATAAACAAAATTTAAATCTTCATAATCACTAATCATCTTTTAAAACGTATCCTTAAAGATTAAAGAAAACAATTTGAAAATATGTTTGAATGATATTTTTCATTTTTAATTTTTTATAAAATTGAGCGAAAAAAATAGAAAAGGCAAAACCATCATTTTGGCATTTTTAAAATTTTCTTAAAAAACATTTTTTTTTTGTTTGAAAAAACTTGAAACTAAAGACTTTATGGGACCCAACATAAAATGAATATAAATATTATTGATATAAAATAAATATTAATATAAATAAAAAGTTATCTCCTATATATTTGAAGACAAATATTATATTTCTTATCAATATTTTATTTATTTATTAGACTATATTATAATAAATAAATATATTTTTTATATTAAAATAATTTTTTTGATTAATCATAAATATATTAGAAAATTTTATTAAAGTATTTTAAAATAAAAGGTAAAAAATTAATGAATTCATGCAATTTAATATAAGATATGCATTTAAAATAATAAAATCAAAATTTTATAATCATTAATTAGTTTTTGAAGCTTTATTTATTCTCATTAACTTCACCTGTATAACGTATATTTGTATTAGTGATGTAGTTTTAACCTTTCAATTAAAAAAATCATTCGAATGATTAAGTTAAAATAATAATTAAATGAAAATCCAAATGTACATGTAGTTTAAAATTATAGGGCCTCTTTTAATTAAGAGGAAACAATGTTTAGACATCGATAATTATATAATTGTATTTAAAGTAAAAATAAATTTGTTATCATTTTTTAAAAGTGGAAAATAGTAAATGTTTGTCTTTTTCATATTTATATTATTCTATTACCCCATTAAGATGGAGATTTACTACCTTATTTCACTTGTCGTTGTTCCCATATTTATTAATTCATCATAATTACAGCCACAGGGCATTTTAGGAAATAAATAGTCAATTCAAGGGTATTACCGGAATAAAATGATTAATTCAACCTCACCTCACTTTCCTCACTACGGGTTCAAGCGAAAGATACAGCTAACCTGAAAAAGGAAAAATAAACCTTGTGATAGAGTCATTGGCTGTGAGTCACCCACCCAGCTTTGACCAATGCTTTCCGTACAAACTCGATATATTACTGGGCTGTGATGTATGTGAATAATAAAGAACAGTTCGTAGGGCGTGTTGTGAAATCGAAGCGAAGTAGAAATAAGAGCGAGAAACCCCGAAATAATATCACCCGAGGAGTGTCACCTGTCTGGTTTGACCTCGTATTTTCCACGCAAACTCCGCATCTCATTGGGCTGTGATGTGAATAAAAAAGGACAAACGCAGCACGGGATTGAATCACCCGCAGTATCTCACCCAACTTACTTTGAGTCCACTGCTTCCAAGGAAACTCGGTGTCTCATTGGTCCGTGACGCAAATTTAAAAGAGGGAGTGACACCGAGTGGGTGGTGTGAAACCGAAGCAAAATGGAAATATAACCGAAGCAAAATGGAAAAAGGGAGCGAGAAAGTGGAGAGAGAGAGTTGGAGGAGGCTTTAAAAACATTGCCCATAAAGCTCTCGCTCGGTGCCTCTGCATATTCCTAGCATCTCTTTCTTCTCTATTTCTCTCTCTTCACCAACTCCGATTTCGCGCCCTGTAAATCTCTGCTGCTCAATTCCCGAAATCTTGATTTGAGTTGCGGTTTCCGGTTGCCGGACCTGCGGATCTAGCCGGAAAATCCACTGCATACGGTGAAACTCTCCTTCGTGTTCCGGGATCGATCAGGTCAGATTCGTTTCCTGTTTTTCGATTTATTGAATGCTGTTTCTGATTGATTGGATGCAGTATTTAATTTGGAAATTCTGTGAGATTCGTTTCGGCAGCTTGATTTTGGTTTTAGAGTGGTAGGATCTGGATCTCTATGTTTGTCATGGTTTTGGTTAATGAAAGTGTATGACTTGAATTTGGTTGTTTTGAGGAGGAGATCTGGTTGAATTGTGGTTGTTTTGTGAGTTGTTCTTCGTTGAGTTTTATATTGGACTTGGTCGTTGGTTTAGTTGTTTGAGAATGTAGGAGAAGAGAGAGGAATTGAGGTTTTGAATATTGGAATTTAGGTCTTTGGGAGCTGTGGTAACGGAAATCTCCAGCCGTTTCATGCTAATATGACTGCCTCGCTTAGTTGAGGTGACTTTTATTGTAAAACACGAGGTTCAAAAGTATTGTTTTGTTTTGTTTCGTTTTGCTTTTTTTTTTCCTCACGTTTCTCGTGAACCAAATGGATGCTGGTGCTCAGGTTTGTTTTTTGCGTTGGTAGTGTGCTTAATCTGTGGGAGTGTTGGCTTGTAAAAGAAAAAGGTTTCAAAATTATGCTAAATTTGGTTGCTGAGAAACGTAGGAAAATGAGTTAGTTCTTTCAATTTGTGGCACCCAGGGATTAAAAAATCTAGATTTGGCCGACCATATTACAACCATATTCACTTAATGTGTTTGTGTTTTTTTTTTTGACAGCTCCAATAATATACACCATAAGATTCAAAATTCCGGTATCTTTTCTTTTCCTTAGTTTTCTTGGAAACGAAACCAGGGGATGTGTGCTAGTATTTTATGGCGGTTTTTTTTGGTAATTGTGTTTGATCTGTGGGAATTATGGCTGATTTATGAATTTATCACATTCAGCTTATGTTGTTTTACAGAAAGAAGGGTATGGTCCATAGCTATGTATAATTTTTGGGATATAAACAGTTCTCATATGGTTTTCTTGATTCAAATGGCTGTCCTTTTTGTAGATCCAACTTTTCTATAGAGTGACAACTGGTTGGGGGGTAAAGTAATGAAGAACGGGATGATAGAATGCAGTGTCTGCCATTCTAGATTGGTATCCCCAAGTGCAAAAACTGTCTCAAGGGCTTATGATCGGCACAGGAGCAAGATATCATCAAAGCATCGTGCCCTTAATGTCTTCTTGGTTGTTGGTGATTGTATCCTAGTTGGTTTTCAGGTAATTTTCTTTTCATGTTCTGTTTAATTGTTTGATCAAATTTCTGGTTAAAAGGAAATTTAAGAAAACTGTGATTGGCATTGAATGCATTTTTTGCATTTTAGTTTACCCGTTTGTTTCGTTCAGACTACGGTCTTTAAAGCTCATGGCAAGGGTGTTTATTAGTTTACACCTAAGCATACCTGTTTCTTCAGAAAATTACAAACATATATTCTTAAAAAAAATAAAATTCCCTTATTGAACATTGCAACTAAAACATCCAAGTGAATCCAGATATTTTGATGTGAGATTTCCTTAGGTTAATACCTACTTTGTTTTGTACTGTGTGGAAGGGAAAATGTAAAGACTACTACCATTGAGGAAGCAGCGGGAAGACTTGCTATTTTATGTGAATTATGCCCCTATCTCTGTTGATGGGACTAATGAGGATCTGAAAATGTGAAAAATTGATGGAAATGTGAATTTGAAAAATGATGGAAATCTGTAGCAAACATGAAATTTTAATGAAAATTTGAAAGTAGTTAATAGAGACACTTGCATGCTCCAGAGTATTGTAAATAAATCTACTTGTACAATAGATATTTGGTGTTTAGGGGGAAAGAGTGTGTGCTTTTGGAGCATTCAAAGAGTGAAAAGTCATTTTTATGGTATAGTTAAATGGCTAGGGCGAATGCTAGGATGTGTGGTAGAGGCTCACAATCTTGGGTTTGATTACTTGGTGTTGGTTGTGGCAAGCATGGTTAGCACCTCAAGGTTTGTATCCCCATGGAAAATCCGATGGGCTCGACCATGGAAGGTTCCTTGGTTTTAATAAATCAATAAATAAATAAAGGTGATAAAAAATTTTAAACACAACCCAATCATGTAATCAAGATTATTACCAATTGTTCAATCCTCCATATTGTAAATCTATTTATTAGTAGGAAGAATAAATTTACAATTGAACTCTAAATTATAGTATGTACAAAATGCATCTCTTATGTGTGTGTCTCTCTTTCTCTCTCTCTCTCTCTCTCTATGTATGTGTATGGATACACACACTCACTCACTCACACACACACACACACACACACACATATATATAGTTTTAAAAGGCACAAGGCACAAAAGTCTCCTATAGCTAAGGCGTAACACAAGGAGCGCACCTGAGTGAAGTGAAATGCGACTTGGAAGGCATATCAATTTTATAAAATATGATTCAAAATCTAATCCAATTAATAAAAAATTTAAAATTCCAAACATCTAAAAGAAGCATTCAATAAAATAGTAATGAAAGAAATTTAAAGAATAAAAGTGTTTAAAAAGGAAGAGTAAAGTTGACAAGGCACGCCTATTCAATAAGTCACATGTCTTAGCAAGCGAGGTGCTATAACTAGGGAGTGATTGCGCCTTGAGCCTAGGCATGTTTAAAACACTTCTTTTAAAACTATGTATGTATATATATATATATATAGAGAGAGAGAGAGAGAGAGAGAGAGAGAGAGAGAGAGAGAGAAGACACATTGTTCTTAAGTATTTCCTTTTATGCAACATGGAAAACTTGGTGGAGATTATAGTTGCTCTTTTGCATAGGATGCACAAGAAGAAAAGGGAGCCTCTAACTGTTTTATTTTTTATTTTTTATTTTTTTTATGTTATACGTAGAAAATAAAATTTTAAATTGAATTTTTTTAAAGATTCCATCTGGTTGAACCATGCTTGTGTTTTACATTGATATTGTCTCTTTAGTTTTGTGCTATGTATTGCAACATACTTATCAAGATCCCAAACATATTTTTTAATAATTTTCATTTTTCGTGTGAAAAATATTATCTTGTGTATTATGGGATACTGATTTTTATTTTTATTTTCAATCAAAGGTAATATTGATGATTTGACATTTTATTTATGCAGCCTATTTTGGTGTTTATGTCCAAGGTGGATGGAAAATTCGAGTTTAGCCCTATTAGTGTTAACTTTTTGACTGAGATTGCAAAGGTTCTATTTGCAATTGTTATGCTTTTGCTCCAGGTAAATATGACTTTTCCTTCACTGTCTAACTAAAATATCCTTAACTGAAGGGAAGATCTTGAACAAATTGAATCATTATCATTCCTTAGCTTGTTGGTTCTGCCTTGCACGGAGGTTTTAGTGTATTGTTAAAGTAGAATGGGAGTGAGTTGAGTAGCATTTCAAGAACCAAGGAATGGGTGCACCTTGGCCTAAGCACGCCTATGGCATGTCTTTAAAAACTATGATCTGGGCACATGCCTTTCCAACCACCCATGCCCATGCCCTCACCATTGCACATGCATAGAATTTTACTATGTATTTGACATATCAAAAAGTTGTGGATTTTGGTGAATTTATCTGAAGTTGAGAGTGTTTTATTTTTGGTGTTATATTTATTGACAAGCATAAGCTAGTTTTAATCTTGTTGAGGTTGTGGTAATTTTCAGGCTAGGCATCAGAAAGTTGGAGAGAAGCCCCTTCTCTCAGTTTCCACATTTGTGCAGGTTCCTTTCTGATGCTACTACTTTTATGATTTAATATTTGATTTTTAGCCAATGTTTGTAATGTCTTTTGATAGGCATGGGCCAATGATAGTACTTTGTTGTCATGTTAAAGGTCTTTTTAGCTAATATCCAATAACTTGACAGTTATTAGAAAACAGGAATGCAGTTTTAGGGGGAAAAAAGGCCCATCCGAGACACCTTAACTAAATGCAATGATCCCTAAATCAGGGTTGCCTGTTGGTGCATAACACTGCACTCTCCTGATATGAATTTCATTTTCATGATGTACAAATCTTAGTATGCTTTTGTCTACTTTTATAAATGTTGATGGGCTAGATCTAGGAGATAGGTTCCTATGGGACTGAAATAGTTGTCATTTGAAGGTTTTTAACCACATTAGATAATTTTCATAATCATATTCATGGAGAGAAATATTATTCATTGGCATGTACACACTCTAGTTTTGGCTTGCTTGCTACATGCTGATATAGACTGGTGGAAATGTAGGTATTCAGCATTAGATGGACTGTGGTACAGTTGTTATGCATTGGTATCTATCTGGGTATAAGATCTGTTTAATCCCAGCATCTCTGGATCCAGGGGAGAATAAATAAATAATTTTCATGTTCTCATTTTGCCTAAGGCTACTTACTATGGGTTGGGAATTTGTTTCCTTTTTCTTTGTTGGAAACAACTGCTTGTTGCATTTATGACTAATAGACATTTGAGATGTATATAACCCTTGCCTAAATCCTTTGTTCCATGTCCAACATGGGTATTTCATATTCTCTGAATAGTCACATAGACATAGGTTCTGGGTTTTAGGGTGTAGCATGGATATGAGAGTACAATATGATTATCTCCAAAGATGGGATATGATAGTGAATATGATGTGTGTGCCCACAAAAATGGATATGATGTCTCCAATATGGTGCAAGGAGCCAATAGAGGAGTTTTCTTCTCCGTTTTTTTTAATAGGTAAAAAAGGCAAATATATTAAAAGAGCTTGGAAAAGGTGCACCAAGTATACACGAAATGCACAAAAAGCACCAAAAGGCAAGCAAAGGGAAAAGAGAAACAAATCACACCACGATATAAAAATAGAGGGACACCCATATGATCTACTTTCAGACAAACCAAGTTTGCTATGTTTTATCTGATCAAAGCCTTCATGTCGCCCTAAACTTGAGCATCAATGACCCACTTCAACAATTTCCATTATCCCTAGCCATTACCTAACACGACAACCTTCTACCAAAACAATTCAACTTCTTTAAATCCCTTTCAGGCTTTGGAGAGAGAGCATTCTTCCTCATCTACCCATCCTCTCGACCATTCACCTCATCTCTAGCTTGGATACTCAGAAACCAATTCCCATATGCTATTCCGTCTCCTTTTTTTTTTTTTTTCTGTTTTCTGCTTGATTGATTATAATTTACCAAGCGCTCTAACTTCTGAAGCTCGCTATCAAAGCAAGACATAGAGGATACCTTCTCTTAATACTTGAGGCCCCCACTCTACGACCCTTTCTAGCTTCCAACTTTCTCAACAGGAATGTAAGTGCCTTCTCAAAACCACCCACTGGTAATCCTAACAACTTACTAAAGAAGACAAATCTCCTGAAAGACAGATTAGATAGGCTCCCATCTCCCATCTCCCATCATGACCTTACTAGGCTTGCTCTTGAGGCGACCTTCTCATTGCACAATTTAGAGTCTGCACACTTGGCATCTTTGGAATAGTTCTTTGGGAGGTCCCCTCATTGGAAATCATTTGTAAAGGCAAGCAACTATTGCCCTTTCTTTCTATTGAAAACGTCTTGTCCTTCTCCGTCCACAAAACTAAGCTCTTAGTTCACACCATTGAAGCACCCCCATCTTTGAAAATAGAAGGGAAAGTCTTACCCCAACAAAAGAATTGAATATGAGGCCTTACCTGCAACATTTCACTTTAAACAAGAGGGCAACATCTACAGATGACACTCTTTCCTCGATGCTCTATGTCGTTGTTGAGAAGCAAAGGTCTGGGACAAGCTTTTGGACCATGCTTCCTTTACCAAACAGCAGAGGAGGCTTCTTAAAAAGGCCTCTGGGTTGGTCCACGACAATATTGCAAGAGCCTTGTACAAGAAGAGCCTGACCTAGGACAGAGAGGGGCTCTCCTCCAACTAAAGAGGAACGACTTGAAGAACACCAACCTATTGAAGTGGACTGGGATAAGTCAATAGAAGGAAGGTAAGGCTAAAGGCACTCAAGGCCTCTCAAGAAAGAGGGCTTAAGACTATGTGGCCTATCAACCCATCAAGGTCAAACAGGAGGCTTAGAGGCCTCCCCCCACCCCTATCTTATCTGACTCATCAACCACTAAATCTTTGATGTAGACAGAAAAAAGGTAGGCTTGCCACAACTTGGTCAACACACAAAGACTTAGTGGGCGACACCAACCTTTTTACATGCCTCCCAACCTCTACCCCCACACTCCATCCTCTGTGTGGCCTCTCCTCGCAGTCATCCTTGACCTCCAACACCCTGTGATCCTCCTTTAAGAACGCCAATGACACCCATTGTGGGATCTCCCACCATAACTAAATGATGTAGACCAAATACCCTACCACCACCTATAGGATCCCGAGGACACCCTCCTCTTGTTGGAACTGACTAGAATTTTAACCCACTATAAATGGCGTCTCTCTATTGTATCCACAACCACAACCACAACCACAACCATAGCCACAAAACCGTTGCAAGCATCATCCATCCTCTTAAAGAAGTCCTTTCTCCACAAGTGCAATGGCAACCCAATCACTCTCACCCAAATTTCTTTTGCACAAGCCCTTTCCTTGAAACAACCAACTTTTGGGCTCCACTACTCCATCTACAATCTCTTCCTTCGAAAAAGCATAAACCCAAATGCCACACCCTTTCGACATTATTAGCATTTTCAAAATCAGACAAAATGAGGGCACTACTCATCAACACCAAATGAAGATTTCCATTTAACTTCCTATTAATACTAGCCCATGATTTCAAAGAAACTAACTCCATAACCTCATATGTAGAATCTCCCCATCTACTCACCAAACAATGCTCCAAATGCTCCAGATTGTTCTTTAAATCCTCCCTCCCAAAGTGGATCCAAACCTCACCCACTCCCCCATTGCCTCTGGATGCCACATTTGCATAAGGAGCATCTTCGCTAGGGGTTTCCTTTGTACACTCCCTTAGCTGACGAACATCCCCTTGGGGCACCTTCATAGGTCTAGGCACTGGAACAACATTGATAACCCTCAATTTGCTTGCTAGGATCTTCCATCCCCCCTACCTTGTGGAAAGATTAAGGAGAATCTCTTCCCCTCTACAAACAAAACAGAACACTACAAGAAACTACCTGCATTATTGCTTTGAAGCTCTAACTTGAAAACTCTCCCCCTCTTCTTTCCACTCCATCCTGAAAGGATTTTGGGTAAAATTTCCACAACAAAGTTCATCCCCCTCCAACAACATAGCAAGGCCTCTCTTGCTAAATCTGATCCAAGAGGAAAGACCTTGTCTCCTCTCCACAGTCAGAACAACTTCCTTATCTTTAACCATCTCCTTTGAAATATTAAAGGATTTTGAATCTACCTTGAACCAGCACTCTTCCCCCATTTCTGCAGGAGATCCGATTTTTGCACTACATCCATTTTCATGCTAAAATTTAAAAAGTGGGAATTAGTTGGATGAAGATAGATTCAGCATTATACTTGTGAGTTCTTGATGAAGTTGAGTTCCATGTGAAGGAAGTTGCTGAGATAAATTTTTTTTGTATCTTGGGTTTGGGGATTGTCTCCTCTATCATTTTTATTGTTTTTTAAAACTTTCCTTGAATTCTATTTAGAAGGACAAAGACATGGGTGTTAGTATCTAACATGAGGCATGGTGATTGACTGGATGTTTTCACAAAGTTGTTTCTCAGGCTTTATGCTTGGCTCCTAAATTTATTTTGTCCTACAAATTTTTGGTCACCCAGGCCCCTTACCAAGGCTGCTGGAAAATTGACTTTCACAAAAAATACTGCAATATTTCATCTAGAACTTGTTACATATAATCCATAATCTCTCAAATGTTTTAATAGACAGCTTGATTATTAACTAAGTTCAGGGTTTTTGTGTTTTGCATTCCATGATGTTTTCATATCTTAGATTTGGATTACTTTTTTCCCATTGGGGCTGCTTGCCACATTGGAAATCCTAGGTTATTGTTTATGTGCTTGTAACATTTTGTGTGGACTTGTTTAAGATTTAAATATTTTTTTAAGAAGCTAAATAGTTCCATTATATGGTTTTATTGGTTCTCAATACTGATGAGTTTTGACTTAATCCCTTGAAAACCAATTATTATTATATTAATTCATTTATTTTCTTTGCTTTCTTCTATGAGTTTTATGTTGTATAAATTGGAAGTTAAGTTCCTGCAAAATTTATAGTTGGGTCTGCAACTGATGGCCTTTAATCCCATAGATATATATTTTTTTCTTTTTCCGCAGGCAGCCCGCAACAATGTGCTTCTTGCTGTCCCAGCACTTCTATATGCTATCAATAACTACCTTAAGTTCATCATGCAGGTATAATTCCTTTAAAAGGTCGTTTTGCATATTTTTATGCTTGTGATGTGTGTATAACACAGTGTGCAATCTTAATGAATTGTAAGAGTGGCTACTTGGTTTGTGATTCAGCAATTTCAGCCTGTGGCCATGCTAGCATGTCTGGGATGGTTTTGAAGGCTGTTTTTGGGTGCTTTGCTAGAAGGTTACTCAAAGCTAGAAATTGTGGTTTAAAGTGTAGACCTCCTAGAGAAGTGTTATACTAGATGCTTAATCAGGGTTGTACATTGTGGTTCAGAATATAGGTCGGTGCCAAGTCATATTGCCTGA
The DNA here is from genome assembly GCF_004353265.1 of Vitis riparia. Lineage (NCBI taxonomy): Eukaryota > Viridiplantae > Streptophyta > Magnoliopsida > Vitales > Vitaceae > Vitis > Vitis riparia. The sequence continues at coordinate 20,755,784 of NC_048435.1, read as the reverse complement.
AACATATAAATGTTGATTGGGCCTTTCTAGATTTATAATCTAATGCTCAAATTCTATAAATAGAAATTCTAGTAAATGTCTCAAATACTGATATGATGTGCTTCAAGTTATTGTGATGTATCACTGACATATATGGTGATGCATATTGATGCTTGTCTCTTGCAGTAGTAAGATTATATAACTTCTAATCTGATAAAGAAAGATTTGTATAACTCAAAAGATAAAAAGAACAAATTTTTTTAGGCTTGTGGAGTTGGGCTAGGGTGTACATTGGAGAGGAAACCTATTCTCTCTTAGGCTTTTTGGAGTGGCTTGCGGCCACTTGAGGGTGGGCGAGGTTTCTCCCCTCTCTTCTTTCAGTTCCTTGTTTTGGGCTTATGTGTATACCCCCTGTATATGTGCGGCTTTTTAGCCTTTTTAAATATATTTTGTTGTTCATCTATCAAAAAAAAAAAAAGATAAAAAGAACAAATTAACAATTTGAGTTCTGTAGAATTGAAAATCACTTCTACTAAAAAAATTTGATGTGATCTTCAATTATGGCATAAGTTAATTGACTGAATGACAGATTAGAGATGCTTCTCATGGGAAAGATTGTATTTGTGGTATTAATTATGGAAATTCTGGTATCAATTTGTTATTTCAAAACCTTCCTTTGAGAATAATACGGAAGATTGAATATACAATATCAAAATCTCATGTAATGGAGTGATACAATGACATGGTCTGGTAAAAAATAAAAGTGTGGTAAATCTCAAGTAATGGAGCAATGCATTGCAATAGAAGTGTTAGCACATGTGCTAATCTTTTTATCCTATTACATGTAAAATACTGGTAAATCTCAAATAATGGAGTGATGCAATGCAATAGAAGTGCTAGCACATGTGCTGAACCTTTTATCTTATTACATGTAAAATTCTATATATTTTACTCATTTTATGATCTGCTGTGCCTCTTTTTTACATTATTGGTTTTCATATGCATTATTTTTGCATAATGCAATTTATCAGCAAATACCTAGCAGTATTAATGACAAGAAATTCTATCAATGCCCACAAATACTGTGAATGACATTGAAATTGAAGCTATACAAATGCATGTCTACACTTTCATTACTGCTGAATGGCAACTGTTTACTCAGAATATTAGTTAGGAGAATGTCTTATCACATAAAATACACTTAAATACACTTTCTAAGGATTTTACTTTAAATGTAATTGTACAACTTGATGCTGTACCTAGAATGGACAAAAGGCAGGACATGAATTGAAATAGCGACAAAGAACAAAAAGAATGGCATGTGAATCAGCCAATGCCAATGATAATTCATGAATTGATTCGTATGAATAAAAAAATTCATATTTCATGTGAAATGGGGCAAAAAATTGAAATAAAAGAGTTGAGCCGCTTGTCATCTTGGTTGTAGTAGTAGGGTAATTTGTTATGTGTAGTTTCTTATAAATGCCTTCAGGTGAGTGCTTGGCCTGCATATGAGCCAGTATTAAGCCAATGTCTATAAATTTAGTGAAGCATTAACATCAGCTTGTTCCTTGTAACTTCCATTACTGCATGTGAATTTTTCATTGTAAACCATTATGGATCTCCCTTTTCTAACTAGCAGAGCATTCTGTCTCTCCACATGGTTTTCCATCTGTAGGCAATGGAACTGGAATTGTTGTTTGCATTGTTCAACCTGTAACTGTCACAAATGGGGTAGTTTGTTCATTGAATTATCATAACTTACTAAGTATTTTTTTCCAAGTAGTAACATGGACAACCACTTGCAATGTAGAGATCACCCTGCCTCTGATTAACCTCATATTGGTCTGTCTATTTGTGGATAGAAATATGATGAGAGATTGTGTTTGATATTCAACAGCTTCCATAATCTTCGACAAGAATAGCTTGTAAATTTACAGAAAAAGTAGTCGTAGGTAATTCATTTATGTGTGCTAATTCTTTAAAGAAAATTTTGGCTTCATATATTAAATGAAAAACATATTAACCTAGTTTCAAGTCTGGAGAAGATTGTTAATTTTATTCTGCTTGTTCCAAATGTGGAGAAGAGTGTTATTCTCTCTCTCTCTCTCTCTCTCCTCTCCTCTCTTTTCCCTTTGTTCTATTTGTACAGTACAAGTATGGTTTGATATGTATTTTTCTCACAATAAATTGTTCTATGATATTTTTATTATTTAAGACAGTTTCTGTAGACTAGTAATTGATTTAGTGAAAATAGTATCATGTATCACATGTATGTTGTGCAAATGACTAGTTGCCTGTCATCTAAGCTAACAGTATGGTCCATCACCCTGGCTCACAGACATTTATACATTTATATTTCTGCTGGTTTATCATACAAAAGTTCATTGAGCCATTTTCTTATTGGATGTTGAATCTCATTGATATTGGGGTGCCAAATGTTTGATCAAATGATTTAATTATAAGTACTTCCTGTGCAGCTTTATTTTAATCCCGCAACTGTGAAGATGCTTAGCAATCTGAAGGTATTTTGTTGTTTACTACTTCTATGTTGGATTTTCAAATCATGATAACTCTATAATCATATTTTTAACTTACTTTTACATATAAAAATGCTTTGGTTAAAGTTATCATAAGCTTCTTTTTTGGATTTTATTTCTTTTTTTTGGTCTATTTGTTTCGATATTATGTTGTGACTATATGGAAGGGTGTAATTTTGTGCCTGTATATTCATCAGTTTTTGAACTTAGATATACCTTTCCATGTAATTGTTCTCACTTTTATCCTTCCAAGCCATTTCTCTCTCACTTTTAAGTATTTCTGGTAAAAAAAAGAAAAAAATTAGATTTTCATTTCCTTGTGCTTCTTGTTTTCTTGAAGCTTTGATAAGAGCTGATGTTCATCTTCAAGACAAATTCTGGGTGATGGTTTTAGAAAATTAATATAAATTTCCCTTTAAACAACAGTCCGTGATCTTCTGGACTTGATATAGTTTCAGAACTGTTGAGTTACATCTGTATTGAATGTAAGTGCTGGTTCAAGCAATCTAATTGCCTACTATGGAAGGGCTTGCCCTTGTCAAACACAACAAGTGAAAGATTTTAAGGTTTTTTTCCAGCTTAACTGAGTTCACTGTTTCCATTACCTCTTTTTTTTTTGATAGATATTTTTCCCCGTTGGGACTTGAACTTGAAACCACCCACATCCCCATACCAACCCCTGGCCACGTGATCCAGGCCTCAAGGGCAGAGTTTTCATAATCTCCCTTAATTTTTAAACTATTTCTCATGGACAATCTAAAGGACACTACAGTAGGTATTAATGTTTGATGCAGATACAGCATGCACTTGAAAAAAAATGTAACTGCAATCTAGGTGTTGACACCCTAAGAAGTGTTGGGATGTGGTTGTATGGCTGTTTTAATGAACAAGACGAAAATGTTGATATCATAGTGCGGTCATTACTTAGCTTACAATATAGAGTATACTTGTCTCAAATGATTAATTTCTAGCCTTAAATTTTTATTGTGAGCCATGAAAATGCAGGTTTTGGTAATTGCTGTTTTGTTGAAGATAATTATGAGACGGCGTTTTTCCACGATTCAGGTTAGTTCCATACTAGAGAACTATTTGATGTGAACTCTTTTGATGATCACACATGAGCGACTTTTATGTTGCTTTACCATGGTTTGTGCGATGCTGATTCATTATCTTGTTATAGTGGGAAGCTCTTGCTCTGTTGCTCATCGGGATTAGTGTTAATCAGATGCGTTCTCTACCTGAGGGTACCACTGCTTTAGGCCTTCCAGTGGCTACGGGCGCATATCTTTATACATTGATCTTTGTAAGTGATTGTCTGTTGTTTCTTAGATAGCATTAAACTATTGAGCTAGTGGTTATTCTAGCAGCTTGGCTTTAAATGAGTCTTTGGTTACTGTTTATGGTGGAAACTTACATAATTTCATGTTCAGGTAACTGTTCCGTCTTTGGCCTCAGTCTACAATGAGTATGCACTGAAGAGCCAATATGATACAAGCATTTATCTTCAGGTGATCAATAGCATTAACTGGGTTTTGGAAAATATTTCTTCTTCTTTTTTTTTTTTTTTGTGTCAATTTGTGTAATTTAGATGAGTTTTTTTTTTTTTTTTTTCAATTTCCATGATATCCAAAAACTATCCTATAGTTTATATGAAAGTATTTTCTTGTTTTGATTATCATTGTGTTTCTGATTTATATTGGAAGAACTACATTTGGAAGCTTTTCTGGGCGCATTCATTTACTTGTACATAAACTTTGATACCCAGATTTTTCACCTTCACCCATCATACCCATGTTGATATGACATGACGAGAGCATGGTTGTGGAATGCTTGTCAGATACTCCTATTTATCTTAAGATATTGACTATTTTGATTTTTTTTTTTTCCTTTTCAAAAATAGGGATAAAAGAGAAAAAAAAGAGTGAGGTTTTTCTATCAAGGATATCTTATTCGTTGCTTCTAATTGCCTTTTATTTTCTGTGGGTATGGGAACCTTATTGGGTACACCTATTTTTCTTAAGATTGATTATTTTGATTCTTTTCTTTTTTAAGAAAAGAGATTGATTTTTTTAATCAAGGATATGTTATTTTTTGTTTATAAATGACTTCTAATTAATTTTTTTTCTATAGTATGTTATATCCAAGTACTATTTGAGATTATTTTCAGCTGAGTGCCCATATTCCAAAATTTGAGATGTGAACTGTAACATAGTGCATAACTGCATGCTCTGGGATGAACACTGAAAATGTTGCAATATGAGATAATTTTTTTCTTTTTAGCCTTGATTGCTCACATGACTGTTGCAAGTCTCTTCACTTTGGGTTAGATGTGAACTGTAATCTTTTCTCTTGGACGAAGTCTTGGTTAGATGGAGAGCCCCGTTCCTTATTTAGCTTTGTAGATTGGTTGGGCTCTAATTGAGGGTTGGGAGTGTAAGCTTCTTTGTGCTTTTTGTTTTTGGGGCTTCTCGTGTATACTCCCTGTATGCTTCGGGTTGCCTTCTTGCTACCCTCTTTTAATGAAAATTTTTCTATGTTTATCTATATAAAAAAAAGTCTCTTCACTTTGGGTATTGAAAAGAAGCCCATCAAAAAAAAAAAAAAATGGTATTGAAAAGAAGGAATCATAAAACACCTTTAGGAATTCTTCTGAATAATATTTTGTGGTCATCAAGAAGGAAAGAAATTGTCAGCTTTTTCAAAGGTGATGTTCATTGGACTTTGTGGTTCCATCCTGGTGGTTCAGTTAATTGATCTCAAGGCACTTCTCCAATGAATGATCAATGATGAATGACTCAGAATCTGTAGCATTCTCTAAATATAAATTATAAAATTCCCTTATCCATTTTCGTTTTCATTTATGGTTTCTTGAGGTAGAAGTTTCAAGTGCTTTGAATGTATTGGGTGGGGGTGAAGGAAGAGAATCCAACTTCAGCAGCAAGTGATCTAACCTCTGAATTTTGACATATCATTGTTTGGTTTTTTTGCAGAACTTATTTTTATATGGGTATGGTGCTATATTCAACTTTCTTGGAATTGTGGGAACTGCCGTTGTCAAAGGTATTGACATGAATCTCTGTTTCTCAGTCCTGTTAGGACGTTGGTATTATATAGGAGATAATGGTTTTGATTTATTCTTATAAAAAATAATGATGACGATGACCATGCTTTGTTGTGGTATTGTTAAGTGTTTTAGAGAGAATACAGTCTCCTGCAATTGTTCTATTATTATTGTTTCTGCTGTTGTTGTTATGTGTTAAATTTTATCTTGTTTGGTTCTGTTGTCCCACAAATTTGTTTACAAACAATCCATTTCTAATTCCATTAACCACATGTTTGGTAGCAGCTTCCTTCTTCGCCAATCCCAGTTGGTTGCTAGATTTGCAAATTAGATGGAATAGTTGGGGCAAATGGATGCCTCTTAGAAGTTGAAATGAGGCTTTATTTGTAAATTCTATATGCAAATCCAGCAGGAGAAAGAGGCAACTAAATATTAACCATTACCATGAATATCTATGAAAAAATTGCATTGCTTGAATTTTATGAAATTCTTAAACTCTATGGCATTAGTTGAGGTGTGATGGCATCCATTTTCTTCTATGGCGCATTGATGATGGATTTGTAGCTCTAAATGCCTCTGTAAGATGTGGGAGGCCCATTCACCCACATTTACCCTCAGCATATGGTTTTATTTTTATTTTTTATGAGATGTTTTGAATCAAACCAAGAACTGTAGTAGCCTGATAAAATAATTATCTTGATTGTTTCAGGTCCCAGTAGCTTTGACATCCTGCATGGACATTCAAAGGCTACCATGCTTCTGATATTTAACAATGCGGCACAAGGAATTTTGTCCTCTTTTTTCTTTAAATATGCTGGTTAGTTTGTTCTTAATCTTTCAAATTTTGTTTCTCACATCGAGTATCTTAGCTTGGGATCTCATGCAAACCTCTTCATGGTTTAATTCATTAAGAAGAGAATTTGCTACCTTAGCTTGTCGGGAAACAGTCAAAATTATTTAATGTTGTCTGATTATCATCTTTTGCTTTATTCACGAGTACACAATAATTTGTTTTGTGCTTTATTACTCAAATGCTTCATTTGTTGTGTTCAGATACAATTTTGAAGAAGTATTCGTCAACTGTAGCCACCATCTTTACAGGCATAGCATCTGCTGCAATGTTTGGTCATACACTGACCATTAACTTTATTTTAGGAATTTCTATTGTGTTTATCTCTATGCACCAGGTACCCAAAGAGCAGAAATATTCTTTTTTATTGTTTACCATTTTGTTTTGGCACCTACCTCATGTGTCATTTTTCTCTTCAGTTCTTTTCACCTCTTTCGAAAGTCAAAGATGAGGAACAAAATGGGAAGCTGGAGGTAATGGACATTCAGGGTGACCACAGGTATATTATTGCTCCTTCTGCTTATTTCTTGATATTCCTCTATTCTAGAGTATAGTTTTAGTGAGATGCTCTCTTCAGTAGGGAGTTCAGAGCAACCCCTCCTTGCTGGTGTTTAATTCTTTCTTGCTGGGTAAATTAAGACCTGGAGTATGCAATTGTCTCTCATCTTGTACACTTAAGCACAATACAAGAAAATGTCCTAGCTAGAATATGCAAATGAGCCTGATTTAAGTTGGTACCATACAAAATAATGAAAGTTTTTATTTCTGAACGGTTGGAAGGCTATAAATTTCAAGGGATAAAAGTCCTTTCTTTGCGTGGATGATTTCCTTTATGAACTGGTTATTTTTTGTACGTCTCATGGTTGCTCACTATAAATACTCTGCTATGCGGGACTGCTGTCAGTAGCTTTCTTGAAACAAGTTTGGTAGTTTCCCTGTTCCACTGTTTGTCTTAGGGGTTACAAAATTGTTTTCCCAAAATTAGAGTAATTTTACATCCCACATTTAATCATAAATATATGATTTCCTTCACAGGTTGAAGGATTCATCTTTCATAAATATGGCGGCAGGAGCAAATGAAGAAGTAAGTTTTTTTTTTTTCCCTTAAATAAAGTGGGATTATTTGGTCTCTTCACTTTTAGATGGAGTATTATGTTTCTTTCCCTCCACCTACAGAAACTGATAGTTTTTCCTTCCTAATTTACTATTTTTTCCAGGCTAGTCATCGCGTAGGATCTGATGAAAGACAACCACTTCTTCCTACCTAAAGTCACTTGGTGGTATGTTACTGCATGTTTATTATTTTGTTGATAGTAGTCTCTTTCTTGCATCTGCTCTAGCCCCATGTCTTGAAAATCAATAGAATATTATCATTGAGAAAGAAATAGTCTTAATGGATCTGAAACTTTTGTTGCAGGTAATTTCTTCAAATGAATTCTTTTGGCTGGACTTATTGGACAGTACAGGAGATAAGCCAGCTCTCAGAATCAGTCAATAAAATAAAATCTAAAGTGAAATTAAATTCTTTGCCATTTTCTTGGATCACTATCCTGCTTCTTGGGATTCCAACATTCGGTTTATAGAGAGCCTTTTGTGAAATCTGGAGTATAGATGCTGGTGACCAACCCGGTTTCTGGTGGAAGAGGTTTAGATAGAGAATAGCAATGTGGGTGTGTTCAAGCTCAGTTATCTGCTTCACCGCATGCCATGAACATGCCAATGTTGTGGTAGTTGGGGTATATGTATTTTTTTATCTTAGACCAGTTAATAGATTAGTATTTTTATTTTATCCTTTTTTTTTTCTTTTTTTCTTTTTTTTTCTGATTCGGATGTCATATTTTTGATAAAGTATTCCCACAATGGATTAGAGTTTTGATGTTTGAGTGGGATTTGTTGCTTAAGCTTTGAGATCAGTGCCACAAAAAAAGAGGAAAAAAGTTAAACCATATTCTTGTTTTATATGGAAACTTTTATTTTTAAGCGTACTGGTATGGAGTTACTATGTAACATTTCTCTCATATGGAGCAGGGATGTTTGATTTTTGGCAGGATAAGTTAAAATTTTGATTCAGGTGATGGCTACCAGGAACAAAAGCACTTTTTAAATGCAAAAAAATTAGCAAAAATAGGGAAGGGAGTTCTGCTTTTACGAACAAGCTTTAGAAATTTAAAAAGAAAGAAAAATTAATAAAATTATTGAGCCCATGCTCCATTACAATGATAGATCATGCTTGTGCTTTTATTTGATTTTTTTTTTCTCCCCTCATAATTTATCTATTCAACCATAATTGGGAAAAAAAAAACCCCGCTACTAGCATTGGTCGGGGATTTGGGCATAATGAAGCGTAGAATGCTACTTTGTCAATGTTGACCACCACGGGTAGTAGGGTGGGATTGGCGAATGGATAACTGAAAGACACTTACATTACTTGATCCACACTCCAGCTTCCAGAGAAAAATAGTTCTTTTTTTTTTTAATAGTTGATATATGTTAACATATTGATTCCTTACTGCCACCCACAGCCAAAGTCCCACCCTGTTGTACAAATGAATATTCTCAGTGAATAAAACAATGTCTTTTGTTCTACAGTTCTACTTTAAAAAAAATCTGATTCATGGAGGAGACATGTTTCTCAGGCAACCGTGGGGCACTTAAATAAGCGAAGCCATTTGTTGAGGTGGCTGAACTCCATTTCTCATTCCTTTCTATGTAATGAACTCCATTCACATTCTCACAAACTCTCCACGACTCACCCCCAATGGCCACCCACGGCTTTATCCTCCAATCTCTTCCTCAATACGACGTCGTAACGCCCTCAAGAAACCCCACCACTACCATCCTCACCACAACAACAAACCTTCCCCCGATCCCAAACTCCACATCGTCGTTGACCTCCACCGTCTTTCCGATCGAGCTCAAATACTCCTCAACCGCCTTGTCTCCTCCGGGGCTGACGCCATCGACGACCTTCGCACACTCGTCGCCGTCGATCGTGCTACCCAGAGCGTTGTGATAGCCTGCCGCCCCTCCACGTTGCGTTTCGTGGGGGGTTTCGTTTTGTGGAGCTTAGTGGTTGTTTTTGGTTTTAGGGTTTTGGTGCGATTAGGGTTAAGGCTTCGGCGCGAGTTTGGGTTTGGTTCGGGCCGGGGTGTGGTGGTGCGGCGGGACCGGAGTTTGGGGGGAAAGGAGGTGGTGGTGGGGAGAGCAGAGGAGAGCGAGTGGAGGATGAGGAATCATTCTAAAGTGTTGGGGAGTCCACTTTCGGTAGTGTCTGGGATGGGGGTGAATGGTGGTGATTGGAGTCCTGGGAGGAGTCGAACGGAGAAGAGACTGCCAAAGTGGTGGCCGGTGACGCTACCGCCGCCGCTTGAGGTGTTTGACAAGCAGGAGTATCAGAGAGAGGCTAACAGATTGATTCGAGGTCAGCTGTTGTTGTACTTTGCTTTTTTCCTTTGCAGAAAAATGTGTGCTTCTCATGGTGTTGCTGTGGCTTTAGAGAATTTCGTAAACTGCATTGCTGAATTTAACCCTGAAATTTTTTATTTATAGTCAAAATTTACGTAATTGTCTGAACTGGATCCCATTTGATAATCATTTTTTTAATCAGAAACAAACATCTTCATTCATTAAATGATAAATACAAGAAGAGCAAGCAACCTTTGAAAATGAGCAATCCTTCGAAGATGTATCCTGCACCCCAAAAAACTAGATCATCCTCCAAGGAAAGAAAAACTAATGTACACACAGTAGAGAAGCTTTATAAAATGGTTGTTCTTGGATAGATGGATGCTAGAGGTGGAGTGCTTTCTGAGCAACATCCATGCCAAGACACTACCAAGCATTGAAATTTACAGCGGGCAAGGATTCTTGTATAGTCTACAAGTGGTGGTGGGAAGTTCCACCATGGATTTTACAGGTAGTTTCTAAGGGAGGTTTAGGGTTTTTCACAAATTGGAGAGAGGATGAAAGATAAGTTATTGAATGGTTCTAAGTGCATAAGAAACATGTTGAGCTATGGGGTAAAGGGGGACCATAAAGGTGGGGAGAAAACCAATGGCCTTGAAAAGCTAATGTTAGCTGACCTAAAAGAGGCTGAAGAGGTAGGTAGTGGTGGGCTTCCAATTGAGAGAAGACTTAGAGTGCTAGGTTGTGAGGTGATGGACATAGCCTATAGTGAGAGAGTGAAAGTAGTTGCTTTGGGTCGAGGCTTAAGTGGCTCAATTCTGATTTTTAATGATGCAAGCCTTTTAGTTGAAGAGATGTTTGGGTTGTTCTAGGCCCATTATGCTAAGAGTCATTTTAATGGTGGCCACAAAAGTAGTGCGGGTTAGTCCTTTGTAGACCTTGAGTGCTTTAAAAGCCCTTTTGCCCATTACAAGAGTTACTTTAGGGGGGTTGAGTGTCAGGCCTTGGTCAAAAGCAGTGTTGTCCCTTGAGAGGGGGTCTTTTGCGATGAGAAGGGGTAAAGCTCCAGTGTTTGTCAAGCAAGGTAAGATGCAGTGGGATCCATTGAGACACTTAAATGATTGGGAGCTAAACAATGTAAAGACTTTTTTCCCAATGTTAGAAGGAAAATCTGTGAAGTGGGAAGGGAAGGATAGGGAGGTGTGGATGGACTAAAGGAATGATGTCTTTTTGGTCCAATCTCTATATTCTATACTGGAGCTAGGGCACTCAATGCCTTTCCCAGTGACCATCATTAGAATTCATGGGTCTAGTCTAAAACAAGTTTTTTTTTACTTGGGAAGCTAGTAAGGGAAATGTATTACCTTATATTAACTTTAGAAAAGAGGATGGTCATAGGTAAATAGGCGTTAGCTATGTAAAAGTGAAGTGGAATCAATGGATCACATCTTCCCTCATTGTCCTAAAGCCAAGGTGTTATGGTGGCTACTTTTCTCTTTATTTGTCGTTATTTGAGTCCTTCCTTTTTCAATTAGGAAGACTTTCTTAAGTTTGTATGACCCCTTTGTGGGAATAAAATGCAAGAAGGTCTGGAGAGCTGCAAGAAAACAAACCGAAGAGTGTTCATAAATATGGAGTAGTGGATTCAGTCATTGAAGAGGTCCTTTGTTAGAAGTTTGTCATCATGGATTAGGATGTACATAACAAAAGGATTAATGTCTTTAATCGATTTTGTAGATTGGGGGGGGGGGGGGGTTTGAATAAGGGAGATAATAGTTTTTATTAGTTTTCCTCATCTAAACTACACCTTCTGTTTATCCATCGTATGCAACATGTGTACGCTGATGTATAATTTTTTGAAGTCATCAATATATTCTCTTTGCTTATCTATCTATCTATCTATCTATTTGTCTAGCTATCTATCTATATATAAAGAGGATTGAATACCTTTTAACAGTCTGTTTATTTGTTTTACTTCTGTTTTTTCCTTTCAAAATCTCTAGCAAAAGTTCTAAAAATAAAATAGGAGGAATAACTAGCTATGTCAGCCAGGGTTGTGGGTTCTTGTTGTCCATTTTACTAGTGGATATGGTATGGGTTTTAGGTGCAGCTGTTAATGTAGGTTCTCAACCATGTCTTTTTTTTTTATCATGTTTCCAAGCCTTATGTTAATCTAAATAATTACTTGGATGACCTATGCGCATTGTAGTTGTAACACTAATGTAGGACAATCCTAAGATGGTTGTCTCCAATCAAATAAGGTGGGCTGAAGCTTCAATCTTTTAGGATTTAAGGAGGGGGACAAAAATAAAATTATAGCAATGAGAAAAAAAAAAAATGTAAAATAGGAGATCAGAAAAGCAAATACAAAGAAGAAAGATAAGAAACCTTAAGAGTCTTTTAAAGCCTTTTAGGAGTCTCACTTAGAAGAAAAGTAATGAAGTTTCACCATTGAAAATTGCAAATTATGCAAAAGAACCTAATATTGTTCATCATTAGTCATTCATTAATCTTGTTTTACATCAATTAGTCTTCTTTTTAGGCTTTAGAAAACATTTAAAACTAAATAAAACTATGAAAAAGTAAATTAGGACTCTTCTTCTTTTCCTATGAATTTTAGATTCTTCTAAAAAATTAAAAAAACACCAACTTTTTTTTTTAGAATTAAAATTTACTTCATAGAAACTTCTTGTAACAAGGGTTGAATAAAGAAGACTTCTCAATTCAAAGAAGAACTCAAATCGAAACTTTAGAAAAAGAGATCTATTTAGAAAATATAAAGTTTAGAAATATAGAAACTTCTTTTAAGGAGAAATTTCCAGATAAAAACCTTTCCAAATTGTAACTGAAACTGAAATACCAACTACTAACTATGACTCTAAAGAATTTAAAGAACTGCAAAATTACCTAAATATTCCTGATCAAGTAATTTGGGTTTATTTCCTTTCATTCCTTCATTTAGGAGATCTTGGGGATTCATCCTCATTAAGCATTGCCAATTTGCACCTAAAATAGATATATATGGCTTTTTCATGAGCATTGCTCTCTGATTCTTTTTTTTTTTTTTTTTCCTTTTTGCCGTTTTGTTTTATGCTTATGTTTTTAATAATTTATTAACATATGGTGTTAGACATGGTTTTATTGTTGGACCTTGTGTTTGTTGTAGGTAACAATGCACATTCCTCAAATTTTTTAAGTGTTATGCTCATGCTTTACTTCCTCAAATCACAATTCATCAACTTGATTTCCAGAGATCATGGCCAATAGAATGAGCGGAAAGGACATATTGGAAGATGATATGATTCAAGTCAGTGCTTTTTGCATCCTGCTAAATTTTATATAGTGCAGATAACTTCACTCAGTGTTATGATGCATAATTTTGATTTAACTGTTTTCTTTTGGTGAATTCATTGAGTTAAAAATCCAAAAGATTTATAAATTTTTGTTGGTTGAAACAGATTTACTTTGCCTGTATGGAACACTTGTATTCACTGTGCTTATGATTTGATGTTGTATTTTGATCACCTCTCATGCAATGCCAAGGAAGGAAATAGTCTTACTTTTCTAAGGATGAAGTGCGTAACTTTTTCTGAAACTTAATTCACATGGAAAACTGAATGATGAGTATATTTTATGCATCAGAAAGTTCTCACTTTCTTTGCATGCACCAACAAATTGAATGAGCTGATTTCACGTTAATTTTAGAGCTACTTTTCTTTGAGTAATTGCGATATACAGTTTTGGTGATTCCATTAGCCAATCCTTAAATAATGCAATGGATTTTGCTTCTGTGGGCACACAGTTGCGTCGAATATGCAGGACATCTGGAGCAAGGGCATCCATTGACACAGCCAATGCACGGGATTCCTTCTATCGTACATCCGTTGAGTTTGTTATAAACATTTGCAGCAGGTATGCATTTTTTAGGATTGCATAATAGATCCTTGCTTGTCGGTAGTTAATGATTTTAGTAATGTACCGGTGTTAGCTCAACAAGGCAGCTGACAGCTGAGGTAAAACTTAGATTTTCATGGATATGAATCCAAAAAATGTTTAATCAAATGCTAGGGCACTGAAGATATGTCCCTAAATATAGCTTGACGAAACAGGATTTATATAGCCAACGTTGAGTAGGTGGATTGTAAAAATATCTTTTCTCATCCATTTGTAACTTATTTAGGAATTTCACAGGGCTTCAGGTCAGTCTACTTCTGTTGAGATTGATGGTGAGGATGCTCGGCAATTCATTGCTGGACTTGCTGATAATCTTGGGCTTGAAAACACTCGCGCAGCTAGAATTGTTTCTGCATCTGTAGCTGCTCGGACACGTTCATGTTTTTTACAAGCATGGGTAATTTTTTGAATTCTCATTCTGAGGATTGTATTATGTGGGCTACACTATCACTGTCGTTTGGCATTGGAAGTCATGTTATGTATATATGTACACACACAGAGTCCTGAAATTCTTGCAGTGTTGAACTTTTCCCTTTTGTTATTTGGAATCTCCCACAATTTTTCCTCTTGTGCCATTTAAATCATTTGCCTATCATCATTCTTTCTGAGAAGCAAGTAGAGGGGTAGGTCTTATCAAAGGGACAATTGTGGTAAAATGTGTAGAATACATTGTGAAACATTGTTTAGAGCAAACAAATGTTAATCTATTGCTATAAGTGAGTTTGAGAAAATGATACTCAATGTTTCCTTATTTTGAATCTTGAAATAAAAATCTGAACTTGTTCTTTTTCTTCTTCCAATTATTTTTTACTTTTTATTTTTTGGGCGCTTTTGATGATTTTAGGCTCTGTATAAATGTTTGTGCCATATGCTGTTTTGATTCAGGCTTTAGAAATGCAAGGCAGGCATTCAGAGGCTGTGGTGGAACTGTCAAAGATATGTCTCATTCACCAGATATTTCCTCCTGAAGAGTCCTCTGTATGTGATCCTGTTTTTTCAAAATTTATTTTTGGAATTCTTTTCACTTTTTATCTGACCATGACTCTTATTTCTTTTCCTGCTCTTTTCCTCCAACTACTTACATCCTGGTTCTTCCTCAGTTGTCCGGTTTGTTATTTTAGAGCCATTTACCGATACCAAAGAACTGTCTCGTTGTTATTGTGTCAAACTTCTCACTACACAATAGCTTTGAAAAATCAATTACTTTTATAAGATAAAATGGTTTTATGTTTATTATCATTGTTTTTGTTTTGGTTGTCATCACTAATACCTTACTGCTCTCCATTTTTAGGAGATTGTGTGCTACTTCTGAATTGATCACAATGTGCATCGAAATGATATTTCATGAGCACTCCTTGATATTAACTTAACAGGGAGCTTCCAACAGATGCCTTAGTGATCTTCTAGTTAATTTTCATCTGGTTTTTAGGATTTGGTTACTTGATGCATGCAATTGTCAGGTTGAGGCAAATAGTTAAACATCTGGATGATCTCTTATGATGGATGTGCCTTTGCAGCCTGAGATGGAGATGGTGGCTCGAGGCCTTGAGAAACAGTTAAAATATGAACAGAGGGAATTTCTGATGAATATGCTTCTTGCGGGGTGTGGTGAAGAGTGTCATAGAAGTGCAGCAGAAGCTCTTGGACTGGTGCATCCACACGTTACTATCTTTTTGTGCTAGCTTTTTGTAACTTTTGCTCATTCTCAATTTTTTTTTCTCCTTGCAGCCACTTTCACCTACAAGTACTCACAATCAACGGGAAAACAAGTATACATAACAGTGAAACAGTTCATTGGACCAAAATTTTCTGTCTGGGTTTGAAGCAATTCAAAGGTAGACAGTTCATTGATTCTTAGCTTCTCACATTAAAATTTTACCCATTGATCCCATTATAACTCCATGTTAGCAATCATAACAATCCAGGGAATAAGTTGTAAAATGCGAAAATGGTTCTTTTTCTTGATCAGGAAATCCTGTTTTATGTTTGTATTATTAAAGAAATTCTAGTTGTAATATATTATGATCGTTGGCTCTACCTTTAAAGTGTACATGGGTTGTGGAGCAGCAGCAGCTGTTCTCTTGGATCTTACCTTGCGTCAAAGCAAGCTGAAAGACGATGCCATGCCTTAACATCAAGATAACATGAGGTTACAAATTCTTACATAGCTTGGAACTTTGTAAAACTGGATCCTTAAACTGAGCCATAAGTGGAAGATTATCAGCATCTGAGGTGAACTCAACCAAATTGTAGAGGCAAGTGTGAGCCAAAGATGTATTAATGGATTGTGTCCTCTTAAAGTCTTGCAGGTATTGATATGAAACATTCTCTACTGCCTTGGCATTCTGAGATATACTTGTGTATTCCTGGTTCCCTCCTGATTTTGCTCACAATTCTTAGGAAAAAAACCAAGGTGCTGAATCTATGTAAAATCTAAACCATTGAAAGTATATGGTAAAATCTTAAACTGTTGGATGAGGGTACAATGGGATCAGGAACAAAGTGATATGATTAATTTTGATGTAAAATAATGGATCAAAATGCACACATGGCTCTACCTAATTGGTTAAGCTTCTTGGTGGTTGGACCATAATTCTTATGCTGATACAACGCAAAAATCCTTGACCCTTTTTCAAAGAAACTAGTAGGACAGGCCAGCAAGCTCATTTCAGAGGTGAGTTAAAGCCTAAACTCTTGCAGAAATCCAGCAGCCGTGTAGATTAACCCTCACGTCACAGAGGTTAATTGAATCCCATTGAGTTTTTGCATCAAAATGCCCAAGTTCTTGTAAAAAGCGTAATGGGAGATAAGCACGTTGTGATTCATTTCTAGATGATTACGAAAGGTATGCCTCAACAAAATTTCAGACACAATAAGTCTCTACAGCCGAAGTAGCACATCCAAGCAAATTGTGATTTGCATGTCCAGCATCTGTACTGGGTTAGATTTGCAGGCAAAAGGTTTTCCATGGGTATGAGATTTTTTCAAATTGTAGGGAGTGATATCCGAGAAAATCAAATTTTCCTATACTGTGTACCCAAACATGGTAATTTTACGTTTGGGCATGAGACTTATATGAACTAATTAAGATAGGCAGGGAACCAAAACCAAACTTATCCTGTAGGATTTAGCTTTCAATTACTACCATGGTACATGCATGCTTCTAAGTTTTGAAATGCATTGCAAAGAGTGTTCGTAGGCTCCTAAGCTCATGTAAAAGTTGGTTTTTCCTCCCTAGATCCCTTCCGGGGCTCAACTTCTAGTGGGTTTGTGAACGTACCTCCTGGAAGAGTGACAGAATCTTGTAGCTCTACAGGCTTAGCTTTTGAGAAATTCACCTGCAAATTCTCCATGGATGTAGAGTAAACCATGGTCACCAGATAATCAACTTAAACAATTACCAATAAATGGTATAGCAAAAGGGGTTGATACTTGTAGCAAATTGTTGAAACTGCTTCTAAATAGAAAGAATCCAAATCTATTCTTTATAGTGCAGAACCCTTGATAAGAAACTCCATAGGGCTGAGAGAATTGAAGAGTGGATGAAATTTACCTTTCATGAAACCTTTGATAATTACAGAACCTGTCTTCCCAAATGTTTACATTGCCCCATCTTCTAGTCTGTTGATGCTGACAGAGATTCCCTTGACATTAAATCCAGTGGCAGAAAATATTGGCATCATCAAAGTCATTTTTTAGAGGACACTTCAACATTGTTGATCACAAAAAGTATTGCACCAAGTCTGATCTTCCTGGATTAGAAAGATAAATGTATGATAGGCCTGATGGCATTTTGAACTTTTTGCCTGTGTTAAAAATTATTATAAAGTATGGCACTAGCTATGACCTGGAAAATTAAGACGATAGATGCCACTTTCCAGTTCATGAATGAACCAAGAATCATGGCCTGTGCCTGAACATCCAAATCAAAATGACATTCAGGAAAGCAAGTTAAACACTTAATAGGCCACATATTCCTTAGTATTTTTTCACTACTCAACAAAAATAATGAATGGACATCAAAAAATTGGATTTAATCCCAGATTAGATGTGGCAAGAATAAGAATAAAGGTGGAGGTCAAAATTCTCATTCCACAAAATGTTTATGCTGATCATAATAAATTTATTCTAAAGCAAAGGCCTTTAGATTGCCATCAATGTCACACCAGACAAGCAGAGCAAACTTGACAATACCTTAAACCAAAGATGTACTTTGAGGAGTGGATTTGAACAAGTTCTAAAATCATCAGAGGCACCCCCAGAAACATAATTTGAGGTTCAAGTGCTTGCTATCTCTACTAATGAGAAAACAGGAAGCAAAATAGGAGGCTGCGGTAGTTTCTATATGGAAGTTAATGTCACAAATAAGCAGCATAATACATATGGTAAAGCATCAATAGAGGCAGCGGAATGTACATAAAACATCATTCCAAGAAAAATCTAATAAAAAAAAACTTTCAAATGCATCAATAGTAATTTCTTTCATTAAAGAGATTGAAGCTGTTCACTTTTTTGCAGGTCATTTCAATATTTACAGCAATCTTTCCAGGACCCAAATGTGTCAATACTCGTTCATTTCATTTTCTAGTTCATGGTTGTACTTGTACATGTGCATCTTACATATCATATCTTTTGTTTCTTCAGCTTATTCCTTGATCTTCTGATTGCAGATCTTTCAGGGTTTTCCTAAAGTTCACATTCCCATCCAGATGGTATGGCTGTATTACTCTTGTTGAAGCACTTTCTTTAGTTACCATCCCTCCATATTGGTCTTCAATGGCCTCTGATGAAGAAAAACAGATCACTAAGAGTTTGATGAGAGATATTCTTATGGGTTGTTTTTGACATTCTTCAATCTAGCCATGCTTCTTGTGGCAACACCCCTATCTGGGGAAAGGGCATGCATACCCAGTTCTGATCGACAAAAATATTTCTGACATTCTTCTTTTCTAATATCCATGGTATCCATGGATTCATAGTTATCTGTGCGCTTCTGCTCAACCTTTGCCATCTTATGTTTAATAAATTTATCCAAATCAGAATCCATAGTCTTTATTGGACCATTAGTTTTCATGTCTTTTCTAGCATGTTTGAAATCATTACCACTGGATTTTCTCAGTACATCATTACAAATACTATTTGTCAACAGGCGTTTTTCAGAATTCTCCCGAGTCTTTTGCTTCTTGGAAGTGCTTGATGAAAGATTCCATTCCAGCTGGCTTTTTAAATTCTTCAACCTTGTCATGGTTCTAGTCGAAACATGTCTACTTGGGGTAGAGTCATTCATAACCCCGCTAGATTGACAAATATTTTTCTTACATTCTTCGGTTCTCATATCTGACACATCCAAGATGCTGTTGTCATCTTCGAACTTCTCAACCTCGGCCTTTTTATGATTCCTTGGAGTTCTATCCAATTCAGTATCCACAGTGGTTGGGCTATTACCTTTCATGTTTGAAAGGTTAGATACTCTTCCCACTATATCACTAAAAATACTATTTGTTAGTGTTTTAGAATCTCCAAGAGTGGACATTAAAAGATCACGAACCCTAGTCACTGGGAGCTCATCCAAAGATGCAGGCAGTAGATTATTTTCACTATTGGTTGAAGGCAAGTTGAACTCTTCACAACCAGAAGGTTTTTTTGAAACACCACTTTTGGTAGATTCTCCAACAAAACATTGAACCGCATACTCCTCCCAGTGATATGGAAATCCAAACAGGAAATGTTTGCAAACCTATCCAGGTCAGTGTTAAGTTTTGAACCTTGTTTAAAATAAAAAGGGATGCAACTTTTATTCACATACCTCAGATGGAAAGCCATTTTGATGTGTGCGAGACTTGTTTAAGAAGCCAACAATGGTAATAGTTATGCCATCTGCAGTTTCAAGAGTGGTGGCATCATGCCTCTTGGCAATTGCTCCAGAGCTGAAAACTCTTATTCCTTGTCTCCTACAGTGTGAAAATCATTCAACTTTTTTTAATAATAAACATTATATTCCTTAACTTGCAATGAAAGAAGATAACACAAACACTGCAGAACGATAATTAGCTGAAATTATTGGATAACAGAGACAAAAAAAGTAATAAAAAAATAAGGACAAGGGAGCAAGTATAAGGATGGATCATTGTTCCAACCATCTGGTCAGAGGACTATGATGGGACCAGAAAAACAATTAACATGACTGGAGAAATAGCAAAAATTATACATGATCAGAATCATCTGTAGCAATGAACATATGTGATCAAACACCAAGGAACGAATGAAAACTGCAGAAAGGGAAACATGGTGATGTAGTTTTCATGCCTTGACCAAAGCGAAACTACTGAATCTAGATTGGAAATGTGAACCAAAACAGCGGTCAACATGAAATTCTTTTTCCTGTCAGTCTTTTAGTTTCTTGTTTCAATTGGTGAATACAATGAATTAATTTGGTTACACAGGGAATTCCAATATATGAGATTCGGAAATCATACTCATGCTGTGGAACTGATTTCATAGGATTCGTTGCATGGCATTTAATTTCAATTCCAAACTCCATGCTCAATAGTAACCAAACTGTTGATTTGAAATTGGAGTCTAATTTGAGATAGGGTTTGTATATAATGGTTCAAGTGGAACAGCTTCAATGATGAAGCTTGGGTAGATTCCTTCATTTGGGGTTTCAGGCAGGATTTTGATTTGAACCTCTTCGCTGTCCCCATTATAATTAACATGTTAGAGAAGCGGAAAATTTTTTCACGCTTTTCTCTTCAACTTCTTCTGCTGCTTTTCAATCAACAAAAAATAATTTTTATTTGAAATTTGAATGCATCAAAAAAGGTAACTTTAGAAAAGGGCAAAGAAATTTTAATTAAAAATATATAAATAAAAAGTAGCAAGAGCAGTAGGAATAGAGAAATGTAGAGTTCTTTAATTTGAGCCCTAATTCTCCCAAACCCAGAAACCCTAGGTTCGGAAATGAGTCCAAATTCTTCCATTTATTCTAGAAATTGAAAAGACAGAAGAAGAAGTAGAAGAAGAAGAAGAAGAAGAAAAGAAAGAAAAAGGGAATATTAGTTACTCTCGAGTAGCGAAGCCTCCAACGGCCAAGCGGTTGGCGTTTGTCTTAAGCAGCCACCAGTCGTGCAAAGTCACCTGTACAGAAACACAGAAACCAAAAGATGAATCTAATAACAATAATAATTAAGAAGAAGCAGAAGAAGAAGAAGACGAAGAAGAAGGAAGACAATAGAGAAGTAGCATACAGATCTGAGGAAGGAGGATGCCGAGATGATTGTGGCCTTCGTGTTGCTGCTTTCACCCTTTCCCATTCTCTCGCGCTTTTTGGCGGGAGTTTCCAGATTCCTCTCCCTTATATCTCCTTCTCCTCTCAAGACGACGTCGTTCTTCACCATGCCTCATCATCAAGCCCAAAATTTCACCCACAAAAAGGCATTTTTTATATATATAAACTCCTCGAAACCTCGTAAATACGTTTTAAAGCTTCAAGAGTATTTAAAGCTTAAAACGGTAATCAATAGGTGTAAATATTACTAATTCATCGTATAATCTCTAGATCGTTAAATAATGTTATAAATATACGAGACTCAAATATATCTTAGAATTTAAATACTTATGATTGACATCATATTTACAAGGAAACATATAGAATAATAAATTATTTAAATAAAAAAGATATTTATAATTTAAAGTCAATCATTTAGTTATCAAACTTCTCTAAAAATATTTAAAAATTTAGTTTTGAAAATTACTCTAACTTATCTTTCAATTATATTTATAAGTATTTTGCTTCGTAGTTTCCTTTCATACAAACAATAAAACCCGAATTTGATAGAAAATATTTTGCAATAGAGTGACATTTTTTTATATGGTATAAAAAAAATTGTTTGTCTGTTTAAAATCACACAAGGTACAAAAAATTTAATATGGACAATTCTTGGGTATGGAAAAAATTTCTAAAATAAATAATGAGGAGGCATGATTGACCAATTCAAAAAGTAGATGAAGTGGGTAATGTTAGGTGTGGGAAAATATGATACCAAAATTTTCTGCTAGAGAACAACTGGCATTATGATTGTTTGTACCAAGCTTACAGCTGACAGTGGTGGATCCCTTTTTCAGTGGGAAAAATATTAGTGGTTGGAAGTTGACACCTATCACATTGACTTTGAAATTCCATCCCTAGAAATTCACCTTCCAATCTCTTCACCTCACTCTGCTCCCAATTTCTCTCTCCCATTATTATCACTGGTTTTTTTACCCGACACATTAGATTGAAGTTTAAGCTTAAAGAAAAGGTTAAAATGAAGGTAGAACTCATTTTCCATTGTCTTGTTCTTGTGAGAAAGAGAGGATAATAGATAAATATCTCAAAGGTTGCAGAGAAAAGAAGGTAGCAGACACAAAAAAAAGGAGGAAAGAGGGCCACAGGAAAAAAGTCATCCAGACTCCACGCTTCCATAGGCCACTGCCACTTTGCAGTGTCCAAAGCTCATCCTGAATTCGACAGAAAAATGGCTACACAGCAACACCCACCACCGACTCCAAACCTCCTCAAGAGACCTTTAATCAAGGTCTTCTTCGTTGCCATTGTATTCTGTGCCTGCTACTTTCTTGGCTCCTACAGCAATCCCCGTTCGACACTCTCCACAATTCAGGCCCACCCACAGCACTGTTTCCCCTCAAATGCCTCAACTCCTAAACACCCTTCACCTTCACTGGTTCTAGACTTTGAAGCTCACCACATTCTCCCTCTTCCCCAAGAAAGCTCACAAAGTGGGGGTTTCTTTGAATTATGCCCCACCAATTTCACACACTACTGCCCATGTCAAGACCCTTCAAGAGCGAAGGAGTTCGATGTGACTAAGTTTTTCCACAGGGAGAGGCATTGCCCGGGGAGCCACCAGGCCTTGAGGTGCTTGGTGCCTAGGCCTAAAGGGTACAGGAGGCCATTTCCGTGGCCAAAAAGTAGAGACTACGCATGGTTCAACAACGTGCCTTTCCCAAAGTTGTCTGTGTACAAGAAATCCCAGAATTGGGTTCGAGTGGAAGGCGATCGGCTTGTTTTTCCAGGCGGTGGGACTTCGTTTCCAAAGGGGGTGAAGGACTATGTGGATGAGATTAGGCGGGTTGTGCCATTGAAGTCTGGGAACATAAGAACTGCTCTTGACGTTGGATGTGGGGTGAGTTTGATATTATGTTCCGGTTATATCTCATTTCTTGTTTAGACTGAGTTTTCTTGTTTCATTGCGCCTGTTTGATAACAAAATTCAGTACTCAACACTAACTTGATAACCAAAATCTTCATTTTTCACTGAAAATTAAGCTGGAGTTTCCTGTTATATTTTATTTATCAAACATTGGCCACTGTAAATGGTTATGGTGGTAAGTGGCTAATTATATTAGGGTTTTTCATCTTCTATTGTTAAATATATTAATTCTTTCTGGATACTATTCTTTTTATCAGTAATGGCCCCATTTTGAGGAATATTTTTTTCCTGTGGGTGGGGTCTTCAGGAAAGAAAAATACAGGAGAACATTACAGATTCTATGAACATTTTTCATATGTGTCCTTTACATCATATATATATATATATATATATATATATATAGAGAGAGAGAGAGAGAGAGAGAGAGAGAGAGAGAGAGCTCCACAAAGAACTGATAGTTGTTGTGTTCTGTGGGTAATCTTAGTTTTCTTTGTTTTGACATTTACTTTAAATTGGGCAAATGGCATTGAGAAATTGAATTACTAAAAGATAGTGAATGTGAACGATCTTTTATTGTTAGTCTCTAAGGTGCATTATCATCTAGGTTTTGTCCTCTTTCATCTTTTTCCAACTTGGGCTCTTTTTGGTACTGTGGAACCTCCATGTGAATAGAGCCTTAGAGTACTTGTAAAGTTGGGTACAAACTCTATAATTCTACTAATGAAGTAAGGAGGCTTCTACATTCAACTCTGGAAGCTGCTTTTCTGTGAAATAAGTCAGTAGTCCACATCAAATTTATTTTGTGTTATTCAATTATTTCAACAACAAAACACGCTGATGTCACCTCAATATCCGTTCTTCCCAGCATTCATGTTACTCTCAAACAAATTGGCCATAATTTCTGCTTGTTGTCGTGATAAAAGACAAATTTGATATTGTTGTGCTGTTGAATTTGGTCCTTTTGGATGGGATAGGACCTTCTTGTGGGGTTTGAAATCATAGTTAAGATAAGGGTAAAAAGAAACAGATACTATAAGAAAAAGAAAAAGAAAAAAAAAAAAATGGAAATGAGAGCTGTTGTCGTCTTGTGTGGTTAATGTACCTCTGTTCCCAAGTTTGTTAACTTTTACTGAATTTGTTGCTTTATTTGGAATTTGATGTCAATGAGCTCACAAGGAAGATAAAGACATGACCTACTTGTTACTGGTCCATGTTTCATATCATCACTCCATGCATTCAGATATTGTGGTTCTCTGATAAGAAGCAAGATATCAAGACACACAATTTAGCCGATTCTTATAGTCTAGTTCCATGATGAATGTTAAGTCACGCTCTTTAAATCTGTTTCACTTTGAACTATGATGGCCCTGAGACAAAACTTAAAAAGTAATATCGGAAGATAGCTTTATCTTGTAGGTGTAGTTTGAAACTTTCTGTTAATTCTATCTCAATTGCAGTTGCAAAAGCTCATGTATACCTAAGTAAATCTTCTATACCTAGATACAGGCTTTTGATCCTTTTTCCTTGGTTGATAAAGGAAGCCCAAACAAGAACTAATCATACGAAATTCGAAATTTAAAATTTACCACCTAATAGATGATATCATTATGTTTTTCAATGTTAAAATTTTAAGAAGGAAGCTTTTATAACCAGTTGTGTATGGTCCTGAGTTATTGAATCATATGCAATATCTTAATGGTTAAGGGGAAATTTGGGCATTCTCTTGCTTTGAGTTCAATGATGGTTAACCAGGAATTTGGATATTCTCTTACTTTGAGTTGAACGAGAAATTAAGGAATTTTTTAACATTGTCCTCAGGTTGCAAGCTTTGGAGCCTCTCTAATGGATTATAACATCTTGACAATGTCAATTGCACCAATGGATATACATGAAGCTCAAGTACAGTTCGCCTTGGAAAGAGGACTTCCAGCCATGCTTGGTATTCTAAGCACCTACAGATTACCATACCCATCAAGATCTTTTGATATGGCACACTGCTCCAGATGCCTTGTACCATGGACTGCTTACGGTACTCAATACTGGAATCTTGAATGTGGTGGTGTTTATCAGACTATCATAAAAAGCAAAATGGTTAAAACATATGTTATTCCTAATTTCCTCTATAGCTGAGTTGTTCAGTAAGGAGAAACTCATAGCAGAATAGAATGATATATTGTCTGGATACCAAGTAAAATCGAGTTGTTTCTTATCTATGAGATGTCCAAATGCCCCTCTCAGCACACAGATTTCTTAATTTCAAGACCATATTATTTTAACTATCTTTTTTCATAAAATGTCTAGATGGAGTATATCTGATGGAAATTGACCGAGTTTTGCGTCCTGGTGGCTACTGGGTACTGTCTGGGCCACCAATAAGTTGGAAGTCTAGCTACAAGGGTTGGGAGAGAAAGGCTCAGGACTTGGAAAAGGAGCAAATCAGTTTAGAAGATCTTGCAAGGCGGCTATGCTGGAAAAAGATTGCAGAGAGGGGACCAATTGCAGTATGGAGAAAGCCCACTAATCATATCCACTGCATCCAAAAGTTGAAGGCTTGGAAGTCTCCTCATTTCTGTGCTGAAACTGACCCTGATGCGGGTTGGTGAGTTTCTTCATTCCATATTAGTCATTGTGCAGCTTAAAGGCTTGGTGTTTCCTAATTTATATTTGTATCTTTTTTACTTGATGAAACCACCAACAGGTATAAGGAGATGGATCCATGCGTTACTCCTCTTCCAAAAGTGACGGACATCCGCAGTATATCTGGAGGTGCACTTGAAAGATGGCCTAAAATGTTGAATACTGCTCCACCCAGGATTAGAAATGGGGTTACTAGAGGAGCCACTGTCAATAACTTTAATAAAGACAATCAAATATGGATAAAAAGAGTTTCATACTACGGAAGTGTTCTCAAATCTCTTGGTGCAGGTAAATATAGAAATATCATGGATATGAATGCAGGCCTAGGTGGTTTTGCAGCTGCAATTTCTAAGCAACCAGTTTGGGTTATGAATGTTGTTCCTTTTGATGCACAAAACAACACTCTTGGGATTGTCTATGAGCGTGGCCTCATTGGAACTTACATGAACTGGTAAGACTTGTAACATGTATTCTTGTAGTTTACAAAGAACCGTGCAATACTTTGACCTATTAAAGTACCTTTGTGGCTGTTGCTGTTGCTGTCAATTTATGAATTAGATAGAGTTTGGAAATGATTTATGCCTTCTTCTATTTGTTTTTAAGGGTGAAAATATTGAGACTACATCAATACTTGCTTGCAGGTGTGAGGCCTTCTCAACATATCCTCGAACATATGATTTGATACATGCTCATGGAGTCTTCAGCATGTACATGGGCAAGTAAGTTTTCACTTCATGCTATTTCAACAATGATGCTCACCATTGGCTGTCTTCTTGTCCTTTTTCCTGTAACAAAGAGAAGCTATTTCAGGAAACTTTCAGGGCTACAGAAAGCCAGCAAGTATCTCATGGAAGTATCCTTCTTCCTAAACTTCTGTTGGGTCCTGTTTTAGTATGGAACTTTTTATTTGTTGATGCACCCTTTATTCAAATTTGACAAAACCCGTGTTCTATTCAAAACTGGAAATGTGAACTTCCAGATTAAAGTTGTTAACAACCTTGAAAGATTTCAATGGTCTAGGATATGCTAAGGTTGTTATTATCTTTTGAATTTTAAATGGCCTCCAGAGTAAGACCATTTAGATGATGTTTTTCTTAAACTGTGCAGAGTATTTGCTAAGCTTTCCTTATGAAAAACTGTACTCTTTCACTAAAGTTATAGTTTGCCTTGACATTTTCCAAAGTTGCTCTAGAGCTAGATGTAGGAAAATGTGCTGTGAATTCTTGTGATATTAGGGAAAGTTAAAGTTCAAAACCATTTTAATCAGGTAAATGGACAGAACAATTCAAGAACTTGTCCTTTTTCATATGTTTCCTTGTCACAATCTCCATGGTGAAGCTCATTTATTTGGGGGCAGTAGAATGATCTTTTCATTATATAGATTCCAACAAAGAAACCCAAACATAAAACTTCTATTGTTCTTGTGCCTCATACAGATGTGACATTCTTGATATTCTCTTTGAGATGTACCGAATTCTTCGTCCTGAAGGGGCTGCTATAATCAGAGATCACATTGACATCATTGTGAAAGTAAAAGGCATCACAGATCGAATGAGATGGAAAAGCAAAATTCTACACAGCGAGTATGGACCTTTCCATCCAGAGAAGATACTCTTTGTAGACAACTCTGAAGTCTGAATAGGTAAATTTTGCTAGCTGCTTTGTGAAATTTTCTTATTATTGCTCCAAAGCATTAAATACACATAAATCATGTTAATAGGATAGAGATTCTGATTGATTTTTAGTGCTCTTTAGAGATGGAGAGACAGTTATTCAGACAGATATCTATATTCAGTAGTGAATAAATAATGATGCTAGTTGAGGTTTGCTATGTGAAAAATGGAAACTGATTAACCGATTACTTATTTATCTTTCTGAAAGGATTTATGAACTTTTGTCCTCCACAATATGATCTCATTGGTGTGTCTACTAATGGGTTGAATTTTGAGTTGCAGGCTATCTTCACATTCAGTTTTGAGATACTGAGCCTCCTATTGAACTACAATAACGCTACATTGCAACTGGTGATGTAGAATGAGCCCAAGATGACTTGAAGCCTGCAAAAACTGCTCACTTGAGCTTGAGCACCAAAACAAGCTCATACCAAGGGCTGAACTGCAGCAATCAAAGTTTATCTTGGCAGGTTTACAGCCATAAACTCCTCATTTCACTGAAAGCAAGAGTATAAAAAATTCACTTGTTTTGCTTTTCCTATTGAGCCATAAATGTAACTTTGTGTATCTGTGGAGGATGTAAAGTGTAAACAAGGAAATACACAGGAAGTAGAAGAAGATATCTAATTCATTTACTTTAATGATGACGGCAATGCAGAAACTTTAAGTCCTCCATATGCTAAAAATCTAGAAATTTTCTGAATGATGATCAATTGAATTATGCAGCTGACAACATTAGCTAAACAAGTCTAGTTGCAGACACCAAGCAATATGATTCGGGGTAGTAAATGGCAAGATGGTTTTGGAGGAGGGTTCTAGTTCATGTCCTTGTAAAATGATCTAATGGGAAATGAATCTTTTTTTTCTTGTGTCACTTGATAATTGAAAAGCATGATGGCCTGAAAATCTCCCTTCTAGGGACACTTTTGAAATGCAACTTGAGAAGTTTACCAAGTTGAGCTCATAGGTCTGGGACACAAGAAGCTTGGCTCCCTTGAACAACTGATAAATTGAATGTGGCAATGATCTGCATCCTGGAAAGTTCATGATCAACCATTTGGTGGTTTTCACCAACTGTGAAAGATGCAATTCTGTACACTAAGATTATTGATTCCAATAATTTCCACAAGATAATCCTTATTCTTGAACACACGAGTTATTAATTGCGCCAGAATATGTCAGCCATTTGAAGCCTGAGTATTGCAGTTGGTTCTTGCAATATTCCTATTCCATAGGTCCGAAAGTGTATAAAAACAACACATCTTGTATGCTTATTTTCAAATCACTGATATACTTGCAACCAGCAGTTCATCCATCTCCAACAAGTCATTCCTTGATCTTAGGTAACAGAAATTCAGTAGTTAAGATACCTTGGGTACATGACTTGAATGTAATTAAACAGAATAACTTTTCTTTCATCTTCTTTTTCATTTTTCTCCAATTTTTGAATTT
This sequence comes from Vitis riparia, assembly GCF_004353265.1. Lineage (NCBI taxonomy): Eukaryota > Viridiplantae > Streptophyta > Magnoliopsida > Vitales > Vitaceae > Vitis > Vitis riparia. Next base: position 20,727,021 of record NC_048435.1, on the reverse strand, counting down.
GGGGGCTTACCCTTTCTTTGCTGAAAAAACTTGTAGCTGCTCCTACCAGGCCCTCCCTTTAAGGGAACTAGTACTAATTTATCCTTCTCTTCAGGAGCTTGATAGAACTTGGAAATCCAATCTCTCATTCACAAAATCTGCAAATTCCTCAGGTTTGAGACTTCCAAGAAACTCTGGAATTTCTACCATGATAGAAGACTCCTATCAAGAACACAATCGGTCCTCTGCTGATTTCCAAACCTAGCAGCATAGAAGTTATTCATTTCATAGCAAGTGTTAGAAGAATCATCTGTATTCACTGAGACGCGTTCTGCAGGCATCAATGGACTCTATGAAGCTGTAGAAATGTTGTTGTGCTGTTTTAACAGCATCTCTAGTGTCCTGACCAAGTCATCCAACTGGGTATGAATTTGTGTATCAAGTGGCACAATCATAACTTGTCATCCTTCCTCCAACCAATGAACATAAATCTAAATGACAAAGCAGTACTTATATGCAAAATACTCATAAAAATTGCCAAGTTATCATTAACTAGGTTTATAAAAACAGCCTTGGGGAAACAAAGAAAATGCTGTAGTTTGGAGCTACATGAATATATGATATAACACAGAGATAGGAGAAAACAGAGACAGAGAGAGATAGTTATACTCACACACACACACACACACACACACACACACACAGATAGATAGATATGCATCCATCCATCCATACATACATACACTTCTATGGATAATCAAATTCAACTGGGATTTTGTATTTCAAGTCTACATTTTCTTGGATCTTAATGTTTCCACCTCTTTCACGATATTATACTTTGACATTGCTTTGATATCTCATACTTACAAAATACATAGATAATACAAGACATGCGCAAGACATACATAGTACAAGATTATTTATTATGATGACAGAAAAAGCTCCTCATCTAAAACTAAAAGAAATTAAGCATGTTATGTGCACTGCAGTTGATATTTAAGCACAGCACATATGATACATGCTTAAGCCCTGGAATTTGTTTAGAGTATGCAATAATAACTGGTACAATGAGCAATTATCACATTATCATTTCCTTGACTATTGAATTTTAAGTTTAGGTTTACAACCCGTATGTAACTTATTCTTTGCTTTCATAGTGTGGACATCTCAGTTATCGGTCTGATTTCTAGGAGTTTTACTGCTGTAAATTAGTTGACTCTGTTTGGTATTTTATATAATAAGGAGATTTGGAAGCATGTTACCCGATCTCATAGGCAGTTTGTTTCCTAAAATTAGTGGGTCTTTCTAGGTAAGTTAGTAGTTGTATCCCATGAACAATGGGATGCTATTTTCAGCCACTCCATTTTTTATAGCATTGTATTTTCTTCTCTATTCAAGAAATGAAAAATAGAATCATTTTTTCCTTCTCACATTTCTTCATGTATCAAAGCCTCCTCTGAAACCTTAGTTTTTTGAATGACAAAATACTGAATGGCCACAAAAAGGCAAAGCTCAACCTTCAAAGTCACCACCAATCATCCAGCTGTTGTCTCAAACAACAATGGAGGATCAGATGGCAATCTTCTTCCCATTACAGGGCACAAACTGAATGGGCACAACTATCTCCAGTGGTCCCAATATCTCATGATGTCCATCTGTGGAAAAGGGAAAGATGATCATCTCACAGGGGCTGCAGTTCTTCCCAAGAAGGAAGATCTGAAATTTAAATCATGGAAGTCAGAGAATAACATGGTCATTTCCTGGCTTATCAACTCCATGATCAATGATATAGAAGAAAACTTTCTGCTCTATGGAACTGTGAAGGAATATGGGATGCAACTAAAGGACCTACTCCAGCAATGAAAATACATTAAAATTATTTAAGTTGAAAGTATTCTATATGATCATGTCCATCGCTCAATACTACAGCACACTCATATGTCACTGGAAACAGTTGGACATATTCAAAGAACATTATTGGAACTGCCCAAAAGATGGAATCAAGTACTAGAAGATCATCGAACAGAGAAGAATATTCAAGTTCGAGGGTGTCGGGATCGAAGCCTCCACCAAATATCCGAGAAGATTTCTCAGAATCTGCAGAGAAGAGAGCCGAAAAAAGGTAATGATGGCATCACAAAATGTGACACCTACCATAGAAAATTCTGCCCTTGCTGCTCTAGGGATTGAACACCATAGCAATGACAATTGAGAAAAGAAAGGAAGATCACGGTGTAATCACTATCGCAGACCTAGACACATCAAAGAAACCTGCTACAAGATTCATGGTAAACCAGCAAATTGATGAGAATTCGACACCATTCAAACCTAGTCTTTTCAGCAAAGAACAGCTAGAACTTCTGCAAAAAATGTTCGGCCAGTCACAACAAGCTCATGTCACTTCTATGATTGGAACCAGGGCCTTGGCACAGAAAGGTAATTTTTTAAATGCCTTGAATGTTAAAAGAGAGAAGATGAGTCTATGGATTGTGGACTCAAGAGCATAGGACCATATGACTGGAAATGCTAATATTTTCCATAAATATAGCCCATGCCATGAAAATTTTACTGTCATGATAGTAGATGGATCTCTCTCAAAGGTGGCTGATACAAACTCTATTGTTATTTCAAAGAACCTAAACCTGGATTCTGTTCTCTTAGTTCCAAATTTAGATTGTAATCTATCGTCTATTAGGAAACTCACTTGAGAACTCAATTATGTTACTAAATTTTTCCTAAACTCTTGTGAATTTCAGAACTTGGATTTGGGAAAGACGATTGGCAGTGCTGAGATGTGTTTAGGACTCATCTCCTCAAAGTTGATGATTCGCTTGAAGAACAAGCTCACAAGGCTGATTATGTTCAAAAGTTTGTTTCATAAAAGTTCTTTTTCGGTTGATAATTCTAATAATGATAGTGCAGTAGAAATTTTAGGGTGTTTGTTCCCCAAATTTCTTATACCTTGAGAAACTTTTCCCTCCATTATTCAATAATAAAAAGTCCAAAATTTTTTCAGTGTGAAAATTTTCAATTTTCCAAGCATATCCATAATTCCTATCCCAATCAACCATATAGAGTGTCTTATTCTTTCTCAATGATTCATAGTGATGTGTGGGGACCATCTCGAATAAAAAACATCACCGGAACTCAATGGTTTATATCTTTTGTTGATGATCACACTAGGATTACATGAGTATTTCTCATGGAAGAAAAATAAGAAGCTAGTTAGATTTTAAAATTTCAAGAATATGATTCATGCTCAACTCCAAGCCAAAATACAAGTGTTAAGAACTGACAACGCAAAAGAGTAATTAAAATCAATCCTTGGTTATTATCTCTTAAGTCAGGGAATAGTACATCAAAGTTCTTGTGTAGATACTCCTCAACAAAATGGGACTGCTAAGAGAAAAAATAAACATCTTCTAGACATTACTAGATCACTAATGCACACATATTCCAAAATATTTTTAGGGTGAGGCAATTCTTACAGCAATTTATCTTATAAATAGAATCCCCTCTTAAGTTCTAAACTTCCAAACACCTTGCAAAGTTCTTCTCAATTCATATCCTAGAACTCAAATTATTTCCACCATTCCTATTAAAGTGTTCGGGTGCTCTGAGAAGAACTTGATCCCAAAGCAATCAAATGCATATTCATTGGGTACTCTCCAAATCAAAAGGGGTACAAGTGCTATTCACCAGTCACAAAAAGATACTATAACTCCATGGATGTCACATTTTTATGAACAACAACCTTACTATCCCAAATTTGATATTCAAGGGATGAATTACACACGGGAATACCAACTTTGGGATATTAAAGCCAATATTGCAAACTCATCTCAAAGTCCTTTAAATTCATATACCGATCCTAGTTCTCAAGTCCCCCAAACCGAATCACTAAGGGCTTTTGTTCCTACTCCAAGTCCTCGACTGGAAATCCCTCAAGCCAAACCTCAAAATCCCTTACCAGGTCCCTTAAGTCCTTAACAACATCCAAAGTCCACTTGAACCTATAGAAAATAGTGAGCTTATTGTCTATTCAAGGAGAAAAATGACTTAAGAGGGTATAGAGCAATGAACACTTCCCGAGCAAATCCAAGAGTTTGATCCAAGTTCAAGATCAATTGAGATTTCACCAAGTAACACTAGTTTTGAATCTTCCAGTATTTAGCTTTCTAATGATGATCTTAATCATCTTATTGCCTTAAGGAAAGGTGTGAGATCGTGTACAAGTCACCCAATCTATAAGTTTGTCTCTTATAAAGGGTTATCACCTAGTTTTTGTTTTTTTTTTTTTTTTTTTTTTTTTTGCCTTTGTTTACAATCTCAACAAAATCCAAATTCCTAACACTATCCAAGAAGCTCTAACATTACCAAAATGGAAAGTCACCATTTGGGGAGAGATTCGTGCACTAGAGAAAAATAGAACTTGGGAAATCTCAGATTTCCCAACTAGAAAACATCTAATGAGATGTAAATGGATATTCACAATTGTAAGGCAGATGGAAGTGTGGACAAGTTCAAGCCTCGACTTGTTGCTAAGGTGTTCACTCAATCCTATGGAATTGACTACCAGCAGACATTTGCTCTAGTAGCCAAACTCAATACAATCTGGGCATTCTTATCGTTGATAAAAGACTTAGATTAGCTTCTTTATCAAGTAGATGCAAAGAATGTTTTCCTCCATGGAGATCTAGAAGAAGACGTATATATGGAAATTCCTCCTGACTCCTATCGACAAAGTGTGTAAGCTCAAAAAGTCATTATATGGTCTCAAACAATCCCCAAGAGCTTGGTTTGATAGGTTTACAAAGGCAGTAAAGAGATATGAGTATTCTCAGGGTCAGGCAAACCACACCTTATCTATTAAACACTCACCCAAAGGAAAAATAGTTATTCTCATCGTGAATGTAGATGGCATCATTCCATCAGGGGACTATGAGGAGGAAATAAGCAAACTTAAGGGCTTTCTAGCTAAAGAGTTTAAAATCGAAGACTTGGGCAATCTCACTTCCTCGATATGGAAGTTGCCTGATCAAGAAATGGTATTTTTGTTTCTAAATGAAAGTATGTCTTAGACTTACTAAAGGAAACAGGGATGCTCGAATGCAACTTTGTTGATACTTCAATGGATTCAACAACTAAATAGGAGCTAAAGAAGACAGTGCACTGGTAGACAAAGGTAGATACCTAAGATTAGTGCGAAAATTCATATATCTTTCTCAAACTAGACTTGATATCAGTTTCTCTGTTAGTGTGGTAAGTCAGTTTATGAACAATCCAACCAAAAAACACATGGAGGTTGTGCATCAAATCCTAAGATACCTAAAGATGACACCAGGGAAGGGCCTATACTTCAAGCAGACATCGAGCAAAGATACTAAAATCTTCACACATGGTGATTAGGCCAGATCAATAACTAATTGTAGATAAACATTTGGATATTTCTATGTATGTATTGGGAAATTTGGTTACATGGTGAAGCAAAAAACAATCTGTCATGTCAAGAAGTAGTGCATAATCTGAGTTTAGAGTCATGGCACATGACATTTGTGAAGGAATATGGTTGAGTAGGGTACTAAGAGAATTGAGGATCTCAATTGAAAAACCTATGAAGACATTCCAAGATAGACAATCTGTCATAAACATTGCCAAGAACCCAATTCATCATGATAGGACAAAACATATCGATGTAGGACAACCTTAGGATGGTTGCCTACACTCAAGGGTAGGTGGGCTAAGGTTTTATTTTTAGGGTGTAAGAAGAGGAACAAGTAATAAATTTTATAGTAGAGAAAAATATAAGATAAGAAATAGAGAGAAAGAAAAAAACAACGAAGAAAAAATCAAAAACCTTATAGTCTCATTAATGCCTTCTAGGAGTCTCACCTAGACGAAAATCAATGGAGTCTCACCATTGAGGGTTGCAATTTTGCAATAAAAGAAAACATAATATTATTAATATTAATCATCCAAAAACATATCCGGTCAGTGTTTTTCTATTTTCAATTTCTAGAAAATTAACTTCAAAATATGGGAAAAAATAAAAATAAAAACACTAGTTTGGTGTTTTCAAATTTTCCTTAAGAAAAGTGAAAACTGTTTTCTAAAAAAATTGAATATGAAGAAGAGAATAAAATTGTACAAAATACCTTGTGTGATCTACAATATAAAAATAATATAAATATTGTAAACATAAAATAAAATATTAATATAAATAAACATTATCTCATATATATTGGAAAACAATTATTATCTTAGAAATGTAATATAAGTCTTTTGCTTATTTATTAAACTATGGATTTTTATATTGCAATAATTTAGTTGATTAATTATATGTATATTAGAATATTTTATTCTATGAAACAAGCATAAGCATGATATGATATATTCCATCGGATATAATATCCTAGGATATTATTTATTGCAAGGATACCATATCTCACTGGAAATAATCTTCTTATGTATATCCTATCTAGTCAACAAAACATAGCCACAATGCCTTAAGTTTGGAACATAAGTCATGGCTTAAGTTAATGGCTACTCTTATTCACACACTCACATCAGTTGATGATAAGAAAAACTCCCATACATTACAAGACCATTAACAGAACTAAAGTCACACCATACAGATTTCAATGGTGAGGAAGATAAATATAAGCTAACTTTTTAAACCCTCAGAGGCAGGAGATTCAACTCTATTACCCTCTGTATGCTCCTAGGTACCCGACTACACAATATGAAGAGGTTATAATAGGTTTTCCAAGCAGGATAATCTTTTGGAGGAGTTCCTTAAGGCCTTTATGTGATGAACAAGACTATCAAACAAAGAAAGAAAAATACACCTATAAACAATCTTTTTACTTAAATTTAAATTATTCAATAAGTAGAGTGTTCTTTTATTCTTAATCAAATTTATGCAAACTTATTTTGTTTTACTAATAATGAATATTAACAATTGAATTTTAGTATGCGTATGAATCCACTACTCCAAATTTATAATAATTTGCTATTGGATTTACTAGATGACTTTTAATACAGCTATCTGCAATGAAATTAGATTGTCAGACAAGTTACCCTGTGAATTCTCACATATTCATTGTAAAAAGAGGAAGACAACCGGGGAAAAAAACAAAAAACAAAAAAAAGTAACAAGACAAAAAGCCAAAAACAGAAAAAGGGTCATCTCAATTATGTGGGATCCATTAAGTAATTGAACCTCAATGTGTGACAATGCAGTTTGGGTGACATAGTTAATGTGCCAAAAAATGTCCACTCATTTAGGATGATGGAGGCTGCAGAGTGTAAATAATGTGTAGAAAATTACTGGGTTTGAAAATGGTTATCTGACATGTAGGCATGTTGTAGAGCTGCTGGATCCGAGAAGGTTAGATCTAACAATAGATGAAGATCTAGCAAGACAGCTACAGAAAAGGGAATGTCCTCAAGCTACTTCAGTACCAAATGTGAGTGACACAGAGGCCAATTCAGAGATGTAGAAGAGGAAGATGACAGCAAAGCATGACACTGAAACACGATATATTTTCATAATGACAGACAAACGTATCTCTATACTAACAACTGCATAACTAGTTACTAGGAAGAAGAAACTCAGCAAAGAAAGAACATTTAGTCACATTAGATGCTCATATCACTCCTCTCTTGCTATATTTTCCTCTTAAAAACCATATTGTTTTTCTTTATTAAAGCAAAACAATAATATTTTGACATGTTCACTCAGTGTTTGACCCGTTTAAGTGGTGCATACAATGTGGGCCAAAAAATTGCCTAGAAATTGAAGACCCCTTTGAGGAGTTTCTGACATGTATCTATAAGGAGTGCTATTCATACAGGGAAGTGGCTCCTCTCCAGTAGATACATTGTGATAATCTAATAAAGATGAAGATAGCAATTTTGTTCTTCTAGTCTTTGGGTGCTTTAGGTTAGGGTCATGACAAGATAAATTTTAAGTTTCATGCCACTTCTTTTCACTTGGATCTATTTTGGCACAGCTATGCAGGTGACTGGTTTAATTTGACATGTCATGTGCTATTATGGTTGAATTTAGTGGTGATGTGCTTGGTATGTAGGCAGTGAACTTAATTGCACAGCTAATATACAAGATGATACACTTCCTAGAAGAGGGAAAAATGATAAAAAGCTGCACGAGAAAAAGTTGTTTGTAAAAAGATGCAAGTTTATGATACCCACAAATTATTAGTTTAACCTTCAAAAACTATAAATTAACCAAACTAAAAATTTGAGCTACAAGTAGGAACAAGCAAACCCAAAATATTAAAAGGCAAGATACAGAATTCTTCAAACTTATCAATTTCCAATTTGTGGAAAGGATGAACACAAATATCATTCACTGTCCTATCAACATCAAATTAAGATGTATACTCATTTGGAGCTTTAAGCAACAATCCAGGATCAGAGATGCTTTCTCCTGGGTCTAAGGGTTTTACTTACCGCTCAAAGGGATTAAATGCTTCCCTTTGAGAAATCTGTTGCCACTAGATTACAATTTCCTGAGATGGAGAAAAGATACAGCCTCAAGATTAGGGGAAAACAGTAAGAAGGACTCACTAGAGTCCTTAGCTACTAGAGAAGCAAATTTCCCAGATGAAATCAGCCAAGTGTTTCAACAAGAAAATCATAGCAGTAAGAATCCCTCACAAGCAGAACTGCCAATGTGAGTTTTACACCACGCTTGTTCATGACTAATTGCAATAAAACATGGTAAGACTCCCCCATCACTGTGCAGTTATGAATATATCTAAATAAATAAATAAAATCATTTTCACACAAAAGGGATCATACCTCAACTTCCATGGCACTGAACCCAAATCCAGAGTCACCTTCAACTGCAACCACAAGGCGATCAGGTGAAGCCACAGCAGCAGCAATGCAGTAACCTAAACCAACCCCCATAGTCCCCCAAGTCCCTGCATCCAACCTGGTCCTCGGCTCAGTTTGAATTAATACTGACCTCCCAACATCCATGGTATTCGCCCCTTCTGAAATCAATATTGGAGCAGGGCTACCCACTTCCAGGATTGCATCTCTAATAATTCTCATGGGCGTAAGAAAATTTAAAGACACAACATCCTTCGTCAATTGAGCTGAGGATGTACCCAAAACCGCTTTTCGAACTAGGTATGGACACTATGAGTTTTTGGTTATGCCTTTTGGTTTGACTAATGCACTTGCTACTTTTATGGATTTAATGAATAGTGTATTTAAACTTTATCTAGATCAGTTTGTGGTGGTTTTTATAGATGATATTTTGGGGTACTCAAGGAGTGGAGAAGAGCATGAGCGCCATTTGAGTAATGTATTGCAGACTCTAAGAGATAAGCAATTGTTTGCTAAATTGAAGAAGTGTGAGTTTTGGTTAGATAAAGTCTCTTTCCTTGGGCATGTGATAACTAAGGATGGTATCTCGGTTGACCCTGGAAAAGTAGATGTTGTAAAAAATTGGAGAAGACCTAATACTATGACTAAAAAATGAAGTTTCTTATGATTGCTGGTTATTATAGACGGTTCTATTGAGGGGTTCTCTAAGATTGCCTTACCTTTGACTAAGTTGACACAGAAAGGGGTTAAGTTTAAGTGGTCTGATGACTGTGAACATAACTTTCAAGAGTTAAAGAATAGATTAGTTATAACTCCTATTTTGACTATCCCTTCAGGTTCAGGAGGATTTGTAGTGTATAGTGATGTCCCACATCGGATATGAGAGAAAGTTCATGGCGCTATATATGTAGAGGCTCCTCTTAACCAAGTAGATGCGTTTTAAAGTCGTGAGGGCTCCTTTGGGTTCAAAGCGGACAATATCTACACAGTTGAGAGCAGGTCATTACAAATGGTATCAGAGTCGATCCCTGACCCCGGTGCGGGGGTTTGTTTGGCCCTGTAAGGGGTGTTTGTGATGTCCCACATCGGATAAGGGAGAAAGTTTCTGGCGCTATATATGTAGAGGCTCCTCTTAACCAAGTAAACTCGTTTTAAAGCCATGAGGGCCCCTTTGGGTTCAAAGCGGACAATATCTACACGGTTGAGAGCAGATCGTTACAATTTTAACGGAGGAAGATAGAGCAGAAGTTAAGAGCAGACTTGAATTCATCTCAAAATCTAAAATATGCTTTTCCTTTTGAACATGGCATCACACATAAAACACAAATTCCTTTGCAGAGAAGACATTGAGACCAATAGGACATCTAACCTTATGCATGATGTCATTGCTCCATGTTAAAGCCCCAAAAACTAAAAGTTTCCATTACTATTTTTGAAAGGTATGAGATCCACCCTAAAAGACATCTTCTCCCCAACTTTTGTAAATTTTAGCTTGTTAGGTGTTCTTGTAACTTCAATACTAGTTGGGTAATCTACATATGCATAGTAGACTATGGAGCCATGGCCACAATAAGTAAGATTTTGTATCCTTAAAAAAGACCAACAAAATTAAGATGGCCACCTCTAGTAGAACATGATGAAAACAGGGGATATAACATTGGTATCCTAACAAATCAGTTGATCAAAACAATTTTTCTATCCACTACAGGGAACTCCTCTACTGCAGGTAAGATTACATTGCGCATATTTTTGGGGGTTTTGCTCCTCCACTCTAAGAAGAAGAAGCATTCCCTCAGAACTGGCTATTCCAATTAATTTATCAGTATCCAGTATCAAAACAAAGTGATTTTTCTTTAACAAAGGAGGTACTTGGTTGTAGATTTTGGTATAAAACATTTAATTTGTAGTGCAAGTCCAAATTAAAGCCCAAGAAATGCAAAGATGAAACAAATAGATTGTTTAAAATTATCTCAGATCAATGCCATAAGAACATCATTCACAGTCAAAACTTAAAAAAAAAAAACCAAAGAAATTCACATAGGTTGTTTTGATTTTCAACAGTAGAAATTAAATAATGAAACTAAAGCACGCCTGAAGCGTGGTAGGCTTGTTGGCTCAAAAGATTCAATTTGCCAAAAGAGAAAAACACATGCAAGAAAAATTGCACTTTTGAAAAAGTTGTATCTGAACATGGGATATTAAAAATTATTAATCAATCCTAAAAGGCCCTTAAAAAGGTACAGTTAAAACAAATGGTATCAGAAGAGGCACATATTATACAATTAGCTCTTGAAAAGGTACAAATACCTAATAATGATGGGATCTCAATTAGTTATTTACATTCATGAGAAAAATGGAATTGAAATATCTTTTTTATGGATGATATATATTCTTTCCAAGTGACCATTGACATAATAAGAAATGATAATAACCCTAAATCATAAAGTGTGAAAGAATGTTGATATAGAAAAGACTAGTTAAAATGGAAAGAAGTTATCTGAACAGAATTAGATTGGTTAGAGAAACGAGAAGTATTTGGACCTATAGTCTAGACGTCTGAAGTCGTCAAACCTATTGGATGTAAATGAGTATTTGTAATAAAGCATAAAGAGAAAATTGAAATCACAAGATATAAAACGCAACTCATAGCTCAAGGTCTCTTATAGATATTGGGTGTTAACTATAAGAAAACAAATTCTTCTATGATGGACACAATCACATTTCGATATTTAATTAATTTAGTAGTCTTAGGATGATTGGATATGTATCTTATGGATGTCATTACTACATATTTATATGAATCTTTAGATAACGACATATATATGAAAATCCCTCAAGGCTTTCAAATGCCTAAAGCAAATAATTTGAAACATCCTAACATGAACTCAATTAAGTTATAAAGATCCTTGGATGGATTAAAACAATCTAAACGCATGTGGTATAACCACCTCAAAGAATATTTATTGAAAGAATGATACATAAATAATCCTCTTTGTCCATGTGCATTCATTAAGAAATTGACGACTAGATTTGCAATTGTTGCAATATATATAGATGATTTGAATCTTATTGTGACTCTTAAAAAGTTCACAAAAACAACTAATTATCTAAAAGAGGAACTCGAGATGAAAGATTTGGGAAAAACAAAGTTTTGTCATGGCCCATAGATCGATCACTTTTCAAATTGAGTGTTTGTCCATCAATCAATGCATACAAAGAAAGTCTTGAAATGTTTTCATATGGATAAATCACACTCATTAAGTTCCCATATGGTTGTTTGTTCACTTGAAGTGAACAAATACCTCTTTCGTCCTAAAGAATATAATGTAGAACTTCTTGATCCAAAAGTAGCAAATCTCAATGCAATTTGTGTATTGATGTATTTTGCAAATTGTATAAGAACAAATATAGCTTTTTATGCACACTTATTAGCAAGATATGGTTTTGCATCAACTTGACGACATTGGAATAAAATCAAGCATCTATTGTGTTATCTTCATGGAACCATATATATGAATTTATTTATGTAAAAGGAGTGAAATCATATCTACTTAAACACATAGATGTTAGTTACCTTTTAGTTAGGTTTCAAACATGATATGTGTTTACTTGTGGTAATATGATAATATCGGAGCGATGAGTAAAGCAGACAATGGTAGTTACTTTTCCAAATCAATCAGAAATACTTGTAATCCATGAAACAAGTCAAGAATTTGTGTGGTTAAGATCTATAATCCAATATATTCGAGAATCATGCAGACTATCTTCCATTAAAGACAATCAAACAATGCTACGTAAAGATAATATTGCATGAATTACACATATTAAAGAAGAATGAATTAAAGACGATAAAACTAATTATATATTGCCTAAATTTTTTTTACACTAATGAGCTCCAAAAGAGTAGTGAAATCAATGTTCAATAAGTACGATCAATCAACAATTTAACAAACTTATTCATATAAGCATTGTTAACTATAACACTCAAGGAACTCGTATATAACATTAGAATGCAATGACTCAAAGATTTCTCTTTAAAAAAATTTCTTTCTTAATGTTATCCGAACCAAGCATAACCTAGTTATGTTTTATTCCCAGAAAGTTCGAAAGAAAATGCGAGGGAGAGAAAATAAAGAGAAAAAATAGAAAGAAAATAAAAAATTGATTTAAAATCAATAAATTATTTTTATATGTTATTTCAATTTCATTTCTCTTATTTTTCTTTTTATATATAAAAGTTAAATAACTTAAAAATATAGAAATTTCTAATTAATTTTAAGTGAGTTTTATTTTATTTTCCTATTCCATAATGAAATCAAATAATTTTTTTTTTTTTTTTTTTTTTAACAAATTTTTTCTTCCCTTTGTAATTTGCGGAACAAGCATAGCCTAAAATCTGTTCGGTAAAAGAAAAGTTTCCCAAACGCGTCTTTTGGGATACAAAACTGAAACCAAAAGCTCTTTCCTATAGCATTTTCAAAATGGTCCGAGTTTGTATTCCTGCTTTTCACTTCCGAATAGCGTGAGTCGCCTGTCTGAACCATGAGAAAATCTCAAACCCAAGCCACCACTCTCATTGCTTACTATTCTTCTCTCGGTTTCCTTAAACCCTAATTCTTATCAGGCAATGTGTCAAAGGGGTTTAAGGATTTTGCTCTCTAACTCACTTCCAATGACAACCCACTTCTTTGCTTCTAAACCTTTCAAAATTTCAACCATCAGTAGATTCATCTGCACCTCTTCTTCCGAGGATAATCTCCACGGTTTGGTCGATTCCGATTTCAGTGTCCCCGAAAGTTCGCGGGTGGAATCCTTTTTGGCCGAGGAGTTTGCATTCTTGCGGGATTCTTTGTTGGAAACTGGTTCTGACACTGGCGATTCAGTGAATAAATCGGTGTCTGGTAGGTGTTCTAATGATGCGGTTTTGATTTTGGATGCTATTAGGAATACTGGTGATGGGTTTGGGCACAAAACCCAGAAGTTTCTTAGGCAATTTAGGGAGAAATTGAATGAAACTTTGGTGGTTGATGTGTTGAGTCTTGTGAAAAACCCTGAATTGGGTGTTAAATTCTTTATCTGGGCAGGTAGGCAGATTGGGTATGGTCACACGGGGCCTGTTTATCATGCCTTATTGGAGGTATTGGGTTGTGGGGGCAATGATAGAGTACCGGAACAATTTCTCCGAGAAATTAGAGATGATGATAAGGAAATACTTGGGAAGTTGCTTAATGTTTTGATTCGGAGGTGTTGCCGAAATGGACTGTGGAATGTGGCACTGGAGGAGTTAGGGAGGCTTAAGGACTTAGGATACAAGCCCTCAAGATTGACTTATAATGCTTTGGTTAGAGTGTTTCTAGAGGCAGATAGGTTGGACACAGCTTATTTGGTTCATAGAGAAATGTCTGATTCTGGTTTTAATATGGATGGGTATACACTGGGTTGCTTTGTGCATTTGCTGTGCAAAGCAGGGAGGTGGAGGGAGGCGCTTGCACTGATTGAGAAGGAAGAATTTAAACTTGATACAGTGATTTATACACAGATGATATCTGGGTTGTGTGAAGCTTCGCTTTTTGAAGAAGCTATGGATTTCCTGAGTAGGATGCGGTCTAGTTCTTGCATTCCTAATGTTGTCACTTATAGGATTTTGCTTTGTGGGTGTTTGAGAAAAAGACAGCTCGGTAGGTGTAAGAGGATTCTTAGTATGATGATTACAGAAGGTTGTTATCCAAGTCGTAGAATTTTTAATTCTCTTGTTCATGCCTATTGCAGATCAGGAGACTACTCTTATGCCTATAAGTTGCTCAAGAAAATGGGAGATTGTGGCTGCCAGCCAGGTTATGTGGTTTATAATATACTAATTGGTGGTATTTGTGGCAATGAGAAGTTACCTAGCTTGGATGTGTTAGAATTGGCTGAAAAAGCTTATGGTGAAATGCTTGATGCTCACGTTGTATTAAACAAGGTCAATGTCAGCAATTTGGCACGGTGTCTCTGTGGGGCTGGAAAGTTTGAGAAAGCATATAGCATTATTCGTGAAATGATGAGTAAGGGTTTCATACCTGACACCAGCACATACTCAAAAGTGATTGGTTTACTTTGTAATGCGTCCAAGGTAGACAACGCTTTCCTATTGTTTGAAGAAATGAAAAGTAATCATGTTGTTCCAGATGTCTTTACATATACAATTTTAATTGATAGCTTTTGTAAAGTGGGCCTCATTCAACAGGCTCGTAAATGGTTTGATGAAATGGTAAGGGATGGTTGTGCCCCTAATGTGGTGACTTATACTGCCCTTATACATGCTTACCTTAAGGCAAGGAAGATGTCCAGTGCAAATGACCTCTTTGAGATGATGCTATCTGAAGGTTGCATTCCAAATGTTATCACGTATACTGCCCTGATTGATGGTCACTGTAAATCTGGGCAAATTGAAAAAGCTTGCCAGATTTATGCAAGAATGAGGGGAAATGCAGATATTCCGGATGTGGACATGTACTTCAAGATTGATGATGGCAACATCAGAGATCCAAACATTTTTACTTATGGAGCTCTGGTGGATGGTTTGTGCAAAGCACACAAAGTTAAAGAAGCACGTGATTTATTGGATGTTATGTCAGTGGAAGGTTGTGAGCCAAATCATATTGTTTATGATGCTCTTATCGATGGATTTTGCAAGGTTGGAAAATTAGATGAAGCACAAATGGTTTTTACCAAGATGTCAGAACGTGGGTATGGTCCAAATGTGTATACTTATAGCTCTCTTATTGATCGGTTGTTTAAAGATAAACGGTTGGATCTCGCTTTAAAAGTCTTGTCCAGAATGCTAGAAAATTCTTGTGCTCCCAATGTTATTATCTATACGGAGATGATTGATGGCCTCTGTAAAGTTGGGAAGACAGATGAGGCTTATAGGCTTATGTCGATGATGGAAGAAAAGGGGTGTCATCCAAATGTTGTGACTTATACTGCAATGATAGATGGATTTGGAAAGGCCGGTAAAGTTGACAAATGTCTTGAGCTCATGAGACAAATGGGTGCCAAGGGTTGTGCTCCAAATTTTGTCACCTACAGGGTTTTGATAAACCATTGTTGTGCTGCTGGCCTTTTGGATGATGCTCACCAACTTTTGGATGAGATGAAACAGACATATTGGCCTAAACATATGGCAGGCTATCGTAAGGTCATTGAAGGTTTCAACAGAGAGTTCATAATCTCTCTTGGCCTTCTAGATGAGATAGCTGAGAATGTTGCAGTGCCAATAATTCCAGCCTATAGAATTCTGATTGATAGCTTCTGCAAGGCGGGGAGGCTGGAATTGGCTCTAGAGCTGCATAAAGAGATGTCGTCATGTACATCTTATTCAGCTGCAGACAAGGATTTGTACTCTTCTTTAATTGAGAGCCTCTCCCTTGCAAGTAAGGTTGATAAGGCTTTTGAGTTGTATGCTGACATGATAAAGAGGGGTGGTATTCCAGAGCTAAGCATTTTTTTCTACCTCGTGAAGGGGCTCATTAGAATTAACAGGTGGGAAGAGGCACTTCAACTTTCAGATTGCATATGTCAAATGGTACATGTCTCTAATTCTTCCTCTCTTATTTTGAAACATGCTATATATTGATACAGAAGCGCAGATTCAGAATTCCATCTTAGTGGCTAGAATCTTCAATTTAGGCTACATTCCTGATTCTGAACCCCAATCCTGCATTTCCTCCTTATAAACTTGATAAACTTGTGATTTTCTTGTGACAGAATCAGTGAGCCACTATTTAATCTGGGCAGAATCTTAGATAGCTTAAAAAAAAATTTGGCTGAGTAAAAATTTTAATGAAAATTTAAATTAACTATTCTGAAAAGAAAGTATGATCCTATTTCTTAACTTCTAATTCTAGAGACAAAAAGAGCTTTTTTTCCTTATAAAATCAACTATTCCCTCTATTCCTAAAATTAGATGCATCTTATAGAATTAACATTCTTTATTTGGTCCAGATTTTGTGTGAGAGTGGAATGCTCATCTGTGTTTGACTTTTGGATTGTGTGGGGTCACACTAATGTGTTCCCTTTTCCTGTTTCTCAGCCTTTGATGACCTTTGCATACTTCCTGTACACTGGGGTCTGCCCCTTCTTGATTGGTGTTTTAAATAAATTGTTCTTTTTGCCTATCGAAAAAAAGAAATTTCATTAATACTTGGTTTCATTGTGAAGTTTTCATACTTAGTTAATGTGGAACCATGCTTGGCCAAGCTGACCTTCAAATTTTTTGTTGCTCCCGTGTTTGTCATGCACAGAAAATTTCAAATTGATTGCATGTTGAGAGCTATCTTATCCATGTGTTGCTCCAAATTAAAGCTTATTTATTTTTTCTATATGCACATTAAAGTTCTATTTGTTGTGGATCCAGTGATTGGGCAACTATGTATCTTAGTACTGCGGTTACCTATCAAAGAAAAAATGTATGTTAGTACTGCACTTATTTTGAAATGCCCATTAACCATCCTGTATACTAACTGATCACAAGGAGGGTTCCCCCCCCCCCCTCTTTGGTGCATGTGTGTATATATTTTTGGTGTGCGTGTTGAATGGTTTGAGTCTTATCTTTCTCCTCTACTTAAGGTATCAGTGGGTGCTTCTATATGAAGAATTCAACTTGATTATGGAAAGAACTGGGCTGACTAGGTTGTCTCACTGTGTGCTATGTACTAAAATCTTACTTGTTGGGGATACATGTTAAACACCTGTTATAAATAATTAAACAGGATGTCACTTCCCCAGTTATCTAAATTTGACAAGGGCCCATAAATGTCCCAACTGATGAAGGTTCATTTAGTGTCTCAGAAATATCCTAGAAGACTTGGAGGCCAGACATGAAAAAATTGGATTAATGTGTTTTGGCAAGCAAAGATTGAAAATAAAGTTTGATGGAGGTCTTTGATCCTATTTATTACATTGTGGATTGAATAATAGAGAACACTGATGTTTGCTTGTTTGTCAAACAAAGGAAAAAGGTAAAAGAAATACATGGCTGTTTGCTTGATGCCTGTTGGATATCTGGTCAATCTTTTATGGATAAAAAAACTCATAGCATAATGTTTGATTGAATTCTTATTAGTCTGCATTCTGCGATATCATATTCTCCTTCAAAAAGTGACAATTTTCTCTGTTGAGATGTATTATGGAACTCCTTTCCTTTTCCTTTCTGATAGGCAAATGATAAGATTTTAAGATGGACTATGGGCTTCTTATTTGGACTTGTGTAACTTTGGGCTGGTATTGTATAAAGGCCTTAGTTCAGTCTTTGCAGTTCCTATATTAATGATGTTATTCATTTCTGCAAGAATATTTTCATGAAGAACAATAAAGTAAATTGTATGCTATGTTTCTTCTATGGTATGACTTATATGCAATGTTTAAAAAATCAAAATTTTAAATGTCTGGTTCTGCTGAAGTTTGTTATTTCCCCTCCTCTATCACTGCCTTTTTGAGAGTTTGGAATGTTTTTTCTTAAAACTGTTTGGTGATGGTTATCAATATTTATGGTTCAAAGTTTTTCAATTTGAGCAGGATATCCATTGGCTTCAAGTTGAAGAGACATCTCTCAAGGGAGAGGAGTTTGGTAAAGTTCCTGTCCCTTGAATGAGTATGTTGGTTGAGAATCCTCTGTGCACCCATTTGAAAACATCAACTGATGATTAACAACTCTGTGAGTTGTAAAGTGAGAGTCTAATCACTGGACGGCTTTGAATCACCGTCTGGAAAGACTACAAACCAAGAAAAACTACAGCCAGTGGATTGCTGGATTGAAGAAATGAAACTTTGTGATTTGATCACACAATATAAATACTGGTATACTTTTTCACCTTGGTTCCACTCGTATTATTTTGTGCTACAGTGTGGTGTTATATACAATTGATGTTGCTTATTGCCTGCATTGCAGGTGGGTGCAGCTAGAATCCTGGAATTGTTTTTCTATTGGGGCATGCTGATGTTGCAATTAGGAGCATCTCACAAATCCAAGCAATGAAATCCACAATTTTTTGTGAATACGGTCATTGAGATGGTAATGAAATGGAGAAATTACCAAGTAATACGTTTTTAATGTTGTATTGTTTGATTTTTTTTTACTTTCCTGCACCTTCTTTTTAAGCAGGTAAGCTTGTTTGAATTTTCCAGATTCTTTTTTTTTTTTTTTTTTTTGTACTTCTTTCTCTTTTAGTTTAAAATAAAGGTTGGGGCCTAAGCATGTAAGCAAGAGACACCATTTGAATTAGCAAGGACCAGATTCTCATCCTTCTGCTCAGTAACTCTAGACAGCAAGACTTATCTGCCTTATGGTTCCCTTTATTAGCAAGGAATTCAGCACAGAACTTTTACTCCCTTAACTCATATTAAACCTATTCCTGAAGGTGTATCTCTATGCAATTGAGGATGAGGTACTCTTTATGAGTGATGATATCCCATCTCTGGAGTATTGACTGCAGTCCCAGTATCTGTCTCACTGATGGAATTCTTATGCCTCTGCTCCAAGCAAAAAGAAGAGTTGATGAGTAGTGTCAATTTCTGTCACTCTGATTGTGCAAAAGCAATTGTCAAATGATTCCACCAGCCCCACTCTTCAGTGGGCTCCCAGCCGAATTTCCTGCTCTATTAAGGTTAACTCCATCTAAGCAGAGGACTGGGTCAGCCTATAAATCTTGGTTTTTGATATGCAATCCTGCAGCTGGGTGGTTGGAAGATTTGATAAAGCTCTAGGTTGGGATGCTTCTCAATATTTCCTGCACCAAGGTTCATTTATGTTCAATAGCCTCTTTGTTCTTGCTCTTTTATTTCATACTCTTCCGTTTTTTTATATGATTTTTTGTCAATTTTATCTTGAACAGATGGTTGACTTTGTAAGAGAAGGATTACTTGGTAGCAGCCATGATTATGAGTTCCTAAACTGGCAAGACTTCTTCAATGCTATTATTCTGATTGCTATATTCCTTTTTATTTTTTATTTCTGTGCCCCATGATAATGCTTTCCCATCTGTGCAGCCTCCAATCCTACAGAAAATGGTCGATATATGAATTCCACATCTGAGGGTTTGCCAAATAATGGACATGAGTGTGGTCAAGAATGGCATGCTGCCTAAAACTGTTTTGATAATGGCTATAAAGCTTCCTCCCTTGAAAGGTAAATCATACAAAAGATTCCCGGATGACCATGGCTTCAAGGTTTCCAGTGACAAGACAAGGAAGAAATGTTGTTTTTCTGGGTATCAGGCCTTACCTCAGGTATTCCTTGTCAGTATGCTTATCAAGTTCCCAGAGCTGATGTTATATGCGCATGCACACACACCCACAGCCGATAGCAAGTTACACTCTTTGCTGCTGTCATATATAGACTCTGGTTAAATGGCAAATGCAGGCATATCTCCTCTTTCCTTTGAACCGTGGGGCGACTAATGTGTTCATAACCGACTTTTTGATGAATCTAATACACAGGACTTTGTGCTCGACCACTTGGGCTTCATACTACCTATGGGGTCAGTCTGCAGCAACTGGGCATGCAGTAGCAGAACAGAAATTGGAAATAGCAGGAACGAGGCCAGTGACAACAAAGGCAAAGATAACAAAGTAAGCTCTCGCTCACATAAAACTTAAAACCATGCAACTGTAATGAAGATGGCTCTTTGGGGTAAAGCATATGGAAACCATCAGTATAAAAAGCAGCAGCATTGGATGTTCTAACTTGTGAGAATTATTTGTTGGAATAAGCATATGGGTTACTGTCAAAAGATTATCATGCATGCAACTGAGTTGAAAAGACATGTCTACACAATGCGGGAATTGGATGAATAAAATGGGAATTTGGTGAATTTTCATTGAGCTTGTAGTTTATAATGAATTCACCTGGGTGTTAGGGAATTAATTTTGTATTCTATTGTCTTAATTGCTTGTGTTTTGCTTCTATTGAATATCATTGCTCTACTATTTTTATTTTACATTATGTTTGGTTCTTATAAAGTATGAAGGAAAGAAAAAAAAATATTAAGGAAAATGATTTTTCCATATTTGGTTGTATTATGAAAAATACTCAGAAAATTTGAAGGAAAATACAAGAGAAAAAAAAAAAGGAAAGTAGAAGAAAAGGAAAAGTAAAGGAAAATAAAAATTAGATTTAAAATTAATAAATTATTTTTATACACTAGTTTAACTTATTTTAACTCTTCAATACAAAGATTAAATAAATTTGAAAATGTATTATTTTATCATTAATTTTAATTTTATTTATTTATTTTTATTATTTTCTATAATAAATATGAGAAAAGATTTTTTCTTAACATTTTATATTTCCTTATTAATGCTATCAAAAGTCAAAAGTCCATTTGAGAATTTAGAATTTAGAGATTTTTTTGTATTTTTAAAAAATAATTTTTATCAATGGTGATTTATTTTTTATTATTCTTTGTATTTATGCAATTATTTTTAAAAAGTATCTTTAAAAACAAGTGAAAAAAACAAACAACATATTCTCTAAAAATATTTCATTTTCCGAATAAGTTCTTAAAAAACAGGGGAACAGAGCAGGGCAAATGTTACAATGGAATTATTTTACGGGTGACTACTCTGCTGTTGGATGATTTAATTCTTCGCAAGGCACCCTTGGCATCATTTGATCATAGATTAAGGACGATATCATGTCATTTATCATCCACAAATTAGCTAAAGGATGTGAAATTGGCTTCTTCTCAAATCAGCCCACCAAAATCCATGGAAAGTGAAGAGACGAAAATTGAATATAGACAACTTCTACAAAAAAGGGACCTTTTTCTAATCAAGCATAGTTCAGAGCTCGTTTGATAATGATTTTAGAAAGTATTTTTAATTTAACTTGAAAATTTTGACCGTTCAAGTATTAAAAAGGGAATAAATGTTTCTTAAAATCATTACCAAATGTACTCCTAATCTTTATCTCGAATGATTTTTTTTCTCTCCTCGAAGGACAAAATGATTTGATCATTTTCAAAGAAAACGGGGTTATGATAAAATCAATGATATATCGGAGATAAAATGCTGTACATCCATACACATACATATATGGTCCAAGCAGTCAAATAAGCATTAACCATATCAGACTAATACAATAACTATGTTTCCATCAATGTTTTTCTCACTCCTCAAAATTCTCACTTTCAAAACGATATCCCATCAGCTTATAATCATGGGAAAAACAAAAAATCCACCTCATTATCCCTATTGAACAACAGCAGGGTACAGAGAAGTAAGTAGGCATACCAGTTTTTTCCCCTCTGTAAATTGCTTTTTTTCTTGTTGACAGTTGAGTGATCTCGATTGCTTAATTTCATTGATGAGCTCTAGGCATACCAACCGGCTTCAACCCACTTGGATGGATACTCTAGCCCAACAAGAATGTACTGATAGCCAAAGGATAGGAGGAATGGTTCCATAAGTCTATGCCCCAAAGTTTACTTAGGGGCATCATACCCCTCTTTGAAACACTCCCAAGCATTTGGCAGTGATGGCATGCCTTACAATGGTTGTGGGCATCCTTAAAGATGGTTGGCCAGTAAAATCCACAATGAAAAACCTTTGCATTTGTTTCTTGGAGGAAAAATGACCTCCACAGGCATCCTCATGGCAAAAGGGCTAACATTAGGAATATCTTCCTCGGGTACACATTTTCTAAATATTTGATTGGGATAATATTTGAAAAGGTTACGGATCATACCAAAAGAAATTCCTCATCTCTGAAAATAATCTTCTCCTATCTCAAGTGTTCTAATTTTGAGGCACTTAGCCCGAGGCTAGATAGCCCATAATATTTGCAAAATAAGGAAGTATTGTCCTAGCAAACAATTACTCATCCAAAAAATCATTCTTCATAGGCGTTAAGTCTCCTTTTTCCTCAAAGTTGAATTAAGATATATAAATGATCCACAAATACATTCTTAACCCCCTTCTTGTCTTTGATTTCTAACTTGACTTCTTGGAGCAACAACACCCATCTAATCAACCTTGGCTTGGCATCTTTCTTGGCCATCAAGTACTTCAAGGCTGAATGATTTGTGAACACTGCTTAAGGTTCCCTACAAGGTAGGATCTAAACTTGTCTAAGCCAAACACTGTAGCTAGGAGCTTCTTCTTAGTGGTAGTATAGTGCATTTGGGCATTGTCAAGAGTACGACTAGCATAGTGTATTACATAAGGCTTTTTCTCCTTTCTCTACCCTAGAACAACTCCAATAGCGAAGTCACTTGCAACATCATCTCCAAAGGCAAACTCCAATTTGGAGGTTGCATAATGGGTGCAGAAACAACCTTCTCTTTCAACATGTCAAAGGCCTCTGGTAATTGGATGTCCATTCAAAAGAGGTGTCTTTGGCCAACAACTTGGACAAGGGCCTAGCAATGGCACTAAAGTCTTGAATAAATCTCCTATAGAAACCCACATGTCCAACCAAGGAAGTATTTGATGCCTCTCACATTCTTGGGAATATGAAGGTTAGATATTAGGTCAATCTTAATTTGCCTTGTCAACCTCTATTCCCTTCTTAAAGATTACATGGCTTAGGATAATTTCGGAAGTGACTCTGAAATGACACTTCTCCTAATTCAATACAAGGTGTTTTTCCTCACACCTAGTCAACACTTTCTCCAAATGGTTGGAGCATTCTTCAAATATCTCTCAAAAAATCGTAAAGTCATCCATGAATAACTCTATGAGCTTTCCACTATATCATTAAAAATGCTCATCATGCACTTTTGAAAAGTGGTTGGTGCATTGCATAACTCAAAAGGGCATGCGCTTATACACATAGGTGCTAAAAGGGCACATGAAGGTGATGTTCTCTTGGTCCTTGAGAGACAATTCAATATAGTTATACCCCAAATTATTAGGATAAAACCCTTAAAGTATGACATGATGTAATAAATTTAGAATTTATTATTTACTTAATTATATTTCAATTTCACTTTTATCTATCTCTATTTTATACATTTTTTTTTGTTAGCATTCTGGCCAACATTACTTGTATTGTACATGACTTGGATGCATTAAGAGTTGCATGGAAGATACAAGTCATGGATCCTTTACACATTGATGATTTGTTCATGACTGATTTGAGGGATGATTGATCATGACCATCAAGATGAATTTCCTATAGTGAGTGAACTAGTGTGTATGATTAATTACATATTAGACATGACTTATGGTCAGTTATGATGTTAAGCTATCAAATAGTTATGATTTCACTAAGTTGCTATGTTATATTATCTCTCAATCTTAAGAGAATATCAAGCTTGTGTCAAAGTTAGTTGCGACTTTAACCTACAGATGAGATCCTAGAATGGTCCTATATTCCCCATGGATTAGGTCACTTTTAATGGAAGTTAATGACAATAGGTATTTTCAATAGAAGTATTATGATATTTTTATAGACTTTGAAATAATGTGTCCCCTTAGGTGATCCTAAGAACGTGTGTTCAAGTAAATTAACTATGGCATAGTAGTTCTTTAAGTAGAATTTGATATTAACTATTGGTAAGTTAAGACTGTTAGGAACTCTAGATTGTTTCGTTCCCTAGCCTTGGATCTAGTAGTGTGCATGCATCTACCCTAGGCTTCTCCAAAAAATAATCTTAATAGAAACATGGCTTCAAAAACCATTAAGATTAACAAATCTAGGGAAGAAAGTAACTTTTTTTTTTTTTTTTTTTTTACCTTATTATTGTTTCAAATTGAACTACTTCATTGATAATGCAAAAAATTACCTAGTAAATTCTTGGTGTCATTGAAAGTCATGGGTCTTATGTGTTGTGTAAAGTAGATTGTCTATCTAGCAAAATCATGGGAAACAAGATATATATATAGATCAATCTTTTGTTATATAAAGATTTGTTTTGAACATGTTCAAAATAATGTAACAACACACTATGGGTTTTCTAAATTCATAATTAATTACTTATATATATATATATATATATATATATATATATATATATATATATATTGTTTTTAAATTAAGTTTCTCAAAATTCAATTTTTTTCCCTCTCATTATCATATTATATTTTGTTAAATTCAAAATATGAGTGATCCACCATAGTTGAAATTAAACAAATTCCTAAAAGTATTGTAAAAGCTCCCCAACAACATTGCAATAGGTACTAATGGCATTTATTTATAGAATTAAATTTTTTATCATGATTTTTCATAGTCATTAGCAAATGTATAAAATATATATGACTATTTTGCAAAATAATCATTGTATAATTATAATGATTGAGAAAAATATCTCGTGAGTAACCAGAGTAGATCATACGAAGTTGTGTTCCTAAGGAGGAACAAGCATGCAATATTTTGAGGATGTGCCATGAGGAGGTTTGAGGTGATCATTTCGCCACAAGGGAAACTTCAACAAAGATATTACAGAATTGAGTCTACCTTGTTTATGGAATTGTTGAATATTTATGCATGTTGAAAGAGAAAAAAGTCAAAGTTGTCATAATCCTTCTTTGGAACTAGGGATCTCTAATTTGATAAAAACACCTATTCACCTTGGGTGTGTTTCATAACTCAGATTCATTCACAATCAAGCATCTGAAAACCCTGAGCATAGGCCTGACAAGAATGTAAATATCATTGCTATTTAAATGTGTTACGTGCAAAGCCAGAAAACAGGCCCCAGAAGAATGTGGAATACATTGCAAGCAAGCCAAAGTAGGTGAGTATAAATCCAACAAATACGATTCCGCGGACGATATTCACGTTGTTAGATGGCCATAACGACATTAAGAAGTATAATAAAACGGCTATGATGGAGCAAAGAAAAGCCACTACGTCTGTTCTGTAAAACGCGTCGAAAGCTCCTTGCCTTTGTTTATCCCAGCCCATACTGTCCTCGTACCCATTAGGCGGCGGGGCTAGGATTATTAATCTTTCGTCCTTGCCTTTCATCTCATCATAAACATCAGGCAACTGGAAGCCTGTTGCATAGATTAAAGTTGCAACGAAAATGGCCACCAACATATGAATTTTAGCTGCTTTTTTCATTTTTGATACTTTTTCCGCTTCTTTTCTTCTACGGCCCTCAATGTCTTCCTCGATGACTTTCTGCCAACCCAATGGCCCCCTTCTAGCTTTGGCACTTCTCAGTCTTTTTAGAATTGGAACCTGAAATTTGATCAAATTAATAATAATTTAAAAATATATATATAGAAGATGAATTAATATGTCTAGCCTCCCGACTTAGTCTTGGAATAGCTTGTCTTCAAAAGCGTCTGATAGGTTACTGTTGTTTAGATCGACCATAGCGTCAAACTAAATTTTCTCAACTGTAATTGTCAAAGCTAAATTTATCTTTGGCAACATCTAAAATATATAAAATACAATAAAGGAAGCCGTTGATGCTCAAAAAATTACGTACTCTTGGCATCCATGCAGTTGTTTGTTTTTACCTTTTCTCCATGCTTGTCCTCAGCCGACAACATTATGTCCATAGGAGTTGAGTTTTCATTGTCAAGTACCATCTTATCCACCATTTTGTGCATGATGAAATGTCCACAATGAAACATCTGGTGATCTGCAAGCAGATGGAGAGGCGTTTTCCCTTCATCATTCTTTTCATTCATAAGTCCTCTGAAACTCATCCAGGGAAAATTTAACAATCCAGAATCACCAGAAATTCCCATTTTTATCATGATTAAGTGAAGAGCATTATTGCCATTATCATCTACTTGCTCGCAACAATCTGGATACTGTGATACTAGCAGCTTCACTATTTCCGTATGGCCACAGCTAGCTGCAATGTGCAGAGCTGTCTTCTTGTGATCATTTTTTACACGAAGATAAACCACGCACTTGTCAGATTTCTCTAGTAATTGCCTTGCTATTGAAGTATAACCCAAATATGCAGCACAATGTAGTGGAGACCATCCATTATCATCAACTTCTTTGGTTAGACCATTCTTCCAACCCAGTATTTTCTTCGTCATATCTAAAAATTACATAAAAATGAATTAGCTAAAAAAGAGACAAAAACAAAAGACAAAAATCTATGCATCCCACTGGATATTGAACACAGATAATTATTTTCACAAAAAGATTAAGGCTATATCTTTCTTGAAAAATTTGAGGGAAAAAACTAAAGAGGAAAATTGAAAGGAAATAAAAAATTAATGAAAATAAAAAATAGATTTAAAATTAATAAATTATTTTTATATACTCATTTAAACTCATTTCACTTATTTTTTCTTCATTATTTAAAGATTAAATAATTTTATAATACATCAATTTCTAATTAATTTTAATAATATTTGATTTTTTATTCGTATTTTTCATAACAAAATTAAATATAGAAAAAACCATTTTTCTTAAATTTTTCCCCTTTTTTTAGGACTTTTACGAAACCAACATAGTCTCATATGTCAAATAAAGAATTAATATGAGAATTAATTAGTCCCTTGTTTCACTGAGACGTGGGATTCAACACTTGTATTAATTATGCTTGTCAAACTATTTGGGGTGATCTTTCACAGCCAATTAAATGGCTAATAAATTTAAAAAATAGCAATTTAGGTTCTAGAAAAGAATCAGCACATACCTTCATCATTGCAAATTACGGCAGCATGCAGAGCTGTCCTACCCGTGAGGCCACTATGAGCTGGTAAATTGCGAGTGTTGTCTATGATTATTTGCACCAACTCATGGAATCCTCTCTCGGCAGCCATATAAAGAGGGGTTCCACCAGAAGAGTTAGCACCATAGATGAAATATGGATCTTCCAGGATCAATAACTTCACCACAGCTGGGTGATTATATCGCACTGCCTCGTGCAAGGCTGTATCATTCTCATTATTTGTCATCCTTAGCATCATCTTATCTCCTCCAATCCCTCTTCCACTGGGAAGTTCTTTTGCAGCTTTAATAAGAACTTGTGTGACCACCCAGTGGCCTTCCCTTGCTGCAAGGTGAAGAGGAGTGTCCCCTTTCAGATTAGGCTGCAGCAGTAGAGATGACAATGAACGAAACTGAAGGATCCAATTAACACAGTGGAGTTGACCAAATTGGACTGCAATGTGGAGGATCGTGTTCCTTTTTGGGGTTAATTTATCCAGCATATAACCTAAGGACATATTCCTTAGTATGTTCATATTGCCTTCTGCGGCAGCCTTGTAAAAACTTGCATCCATGTGTCTGATGTCAGTCCCAGTAACTTCTTCAGCCGCCGTCTGGATTGAGATCTCAGTTTGGCTAATATAGTCACCTGCAAACTCTTGCGTGATCTCGGTTTGGCTACCACCTTTAGCAGCATACTGGTTTGAGATCTGGGTTTGGCTTGCATCTTCAACCTGATTGGAATTGGAAGCAAAGTTAAGGGTATGTGATTCTGGAGTTCGAGCCATCCGTGTTTTGAGCAATACCACCTGTTGGAGCTTGCATATTTATTTTGTGCATGGAGTAAAGGCGTGGTTGGGAGTGATTAAAGATTGAAAATTTTGAAATGGTAGAAAAATTAAATATCCTGAGTGGTTTTAATATTTTTTACACTTTAAAATTTTCTTCTTTTAAATATTATAAAGGTTAAAAATACTTTTTAAAATCACCTCCAAACATATTCTAAAAGTACTTGCCAAAACCACTATCAAATGGACCTCATAAAAGGTTTGAAGGTCACTTGGATATAGTAGGTCTTAAATTAATTGACACATATTTTTCTTTGTTCAACTTGAGAAGTTGGCTATTGTTTAATGCCGAACATGTGGTTGGATGTTCAACTTGGGTAGAAGTTCATTAATGTGGTAGATAACTCCTCTTCATCAATATTAATATTTGATATTGATGTCGTAGGTAACTAGTCTTTAACGATATTAATATTTGATATTGATTTATATTTGAAATACCACTTGTTGGGTCCTTAGGAAGGAAATCTAGTTTATTAGCTAATCCAAATATAGGAAAAATAGACCAATTACTACTTAAGAAATAAATAATAATCAATGAAATATATAGGATAGACCAATCAAATAGAAAAAAAGAAAATACCAACAAGGAAAAAGAAGAAATATGTGTTCACACATCTATTCTATTTTAAAAAGTAGAATGTATAAACGAATTAACAAATTTTTTATTACATTTTTTAACTTTAAAAATTATTTAATATTGTCCTAAATATGTTTTATTTTATTTTTAAAAATAGGAAAGTACATTAATGATTATACAATAATAAAAAGAAAAAAATTTAATGATTTTTTTATGATCAATGTTCACCCCTTTCTAATCTCTATACGTGAGACATCAAG
Source organism: Vitis riparia (assembly GCF_004353265.1). NCBI lineage: Eukaryota > Viridiplantae > Streptophyta > Magnoliopsida > Vitales > Vitaceae > Vitis > Vitis riparia. The sequence continues at coordinate 20,697,885 of NC_048435.1, read as the reverse complement.
TTTCTTGATTTCTTTTGTATTCATTAATAATTAAATATACAGATTTAGACGTGTGTTAAAGCTTATCCTCGTACCTTCCAAACATGTAACTTGACTCCTAAATCTATTTTTGATTAATAGATTGTTCTTTTTCAAATAAGAAGTCTCGTATAATTTATTTATTTATTTTTATTTTATAAAAACAAATAAAATAAATGGTGATTCAAAAACTCAAATAAAACTGAATTTTTAAAAACACAAAACGTTTTTCACAATTGTATTTTCTCCTCTAATAATATTGAATTCCAGACCTTCCCAATTTTATTCTCCTCTAATAATATTTTTTACCTTAGGAAGAAAACCTAATTAAGGATCCATTTAAAATAATATTGTATTTTTTAAAATACAAAATATCTTCATAGAAAATATGTTTAACAAATTTTTTTTTTATTGAAAATGATTTTCTTTAAATTGTTATAAAATAAGTTATTTTTCAAAATGAATTTAAAGTGTTTTCAAATATTCTTTTTAATTTTCTTTGTCAAGTATTATAACAAATAATTAAAAATATGAACAATACTTTAGAAATTATCGCATTATATGATAATAAATTAAGAAAACATTTTTTCCTATTTAGATTTTTAAAAAGAATTTGTTATTCACAACAATTGATAATTGTTTTTAAAAATTATTTTGAAAGACTACTTTTGGAGAATTATTTTCAACACAAGTCTAAGTGATTTGTTTGAGAACTGATTTTAAGAACAACTTTTCAATTTCTAAAACACCTTTAACAAGTTTTCGATTGAAAATAATTTTATTTTTTAAAATTTATTTTAGTACAATATTAATTTTAAGAAGAAATTTAAGATTTTTTTATGTGTTTTTTTTTTTCTTTTTTGAAGAATGCTTTAATAATTAAAAAATAGAAAATAGGTTGAAAATACTGCATAGTGTATAATAGGGGTAAGAAAACTATTTTTCAAAATTAAGTTATTAGGCAAACGCTTTTCTTCATCCTTTTCCATGAGCATCTTCTATAGTTGTTGCCGAAAGTTGTCTACCCATTTTGTAGTGGCTTTACAACCCCATCATAAAAATCTCACTATGTAAATAAAAATGGGAGGTGTCAGAAAAGAGAGGAAAACTTCACAAGAAAGAGAGAGAAAAATGTATACGTCCAAACAACTTTCTCTTCCACATATGCTACACATAAAATATCTTTCAATTATGGACAATACCTTGAAGGAAATTGCTCACAAAATATATAGAATGTGAAATGTAGAGCTATAGAAAATATCTTTGAATAATTTACATAAGCTATAGAAATATCCTTGAAATTAGACTTAAATTAAGAGGGACTACTCACCTCTGGAAAAACAATTGTGATTTTTGATTTACTTCCAACTCTAGAAAAATATCATATTTGATTATTTAATTTTTTTTTTATTTGTTGATGTATGGGAAATTGATTTAGCTTTTAATTAGTCCAACTTCACAATTGTTGATAAGATAAAAATTATTTCTAGTTTGTCAAAGTAGCAAGTTTTGGAGATACGAAATAATTATATTCTATTCGATTTTTACATTAAGGTCATGATTCTTAGAAAGTACTAAGGAAAAAATGTTAAGAAAAAATTGTTTTCTCATGGTTGTGGTATTATTAAAAATATCAAAAAATAAAATATAACTAAAATTAGTTAGAACTAATATATTTTCAAATTATTTAATTTTTATATAGAAGAGTTAAAATAAGTGAATTTAATTTAAAATAACATATAAAAATAATTTATTAATTTTAAATCTATTTTATTTTCATTCATTTTTCTTTCCTTCTTCTTTAAAATTAATTTTGATCATATTAAAATTGGTAAGCAAAATTAACAAAAAAGTAGACCACTTGTGGAAGATGAATTTGATGGATCATACGCAAGTGTAAATGATCAAGGAAAAAAAGAACATAATTAACTAGTGGGACTTCTTCCTATCAAATTAGTATATCACAATTAGTAGAATCTTTTTAATGATTTTTTTAATGGGTTTGACGATTTTTCCGATGTTTGCACAAGAGACATCAATGATGTATGTACAATCTTTGAACTTAAGTTGAAAAGGACTACTCATTTCAAGAAAAATAATTGTTCTGTTATGATATACTTCCACCTCTTGATTTAATTCAAATGACAAAGTTTGGAGGATATTAACACATACATCTTTAGAGAGGTGGTAGGACCTTAAGATACTTCTATCGTTTTGATATGGTAAATACTCAGTCTCGTTTTGATATGGACCTTAAGATACTTGTATCATTCTTTCCCATTCTTAGAATGACGATTACCCTCTATATATACTCTGTACATGAACGAATGAAAGTATGAATGAAAAAAACTACCATTTATCAATTTGAAGATGGTATCAGAGCCATGGAACTGAAATCCTGGATATTTTTGTTATGGTAGTCCGACATCGATCAACCATCCTAAGACAAGCCCTAATATTGATAAGTCAACCTTCAAATGCACCCCACTGCAATAAGACTGGTCCTAGCGTCTGGATATCCCACAATTTCAAAGCAACGACTCTTGGTATGACCAGGAAAACAATGAGGAACCGAGGGTTTGAACCATGGACCTTTAGATCATGTTTAGGCTATCAACACTTTGTTATTAATGATAATAATCGTGATCAATGGAAGAAGGATTCCAAGAAAACCTCGACTACAATTGTTGTCGAAATAAAAACAGAGGTTAATGTTGCTGAGAAAGCCTCTGCATTGGTAGCCGCTACTAATTATGGTGGTAAGTTTTTAAATACTTTTACACTTGTTATTAATAGTGCATGGATAATTGATTCTGGTGCTATAGATCATATGACTTTTGATTCTAGACAGGTTTCACCCCTTAAACCTTCCTCACAAAAAATTGTTTCCACAGCCAATGGTAACACAACCCCAGTCATTGGGGAAGAATCCTTAACTCTTACTAATACTTTGAATTTGGATTCTGTTTTAGTTGTTCCATCTTTAAATTATAATCTTTTGTCAGTTTCTCAAATCACTACAGCCTTATCTTGTATTGTCATTTTTTGGCCTGAATTTTGTGTGATTAAGGACATCCAAACAAGACAAACGATTGGTTGTGGTATTAAGCGGGGAAAACTCTATTACTTGACTTGCAGTCAAATGATTAAATAAGTTGCAACAAGCCTTGATGGCAAATGGATTTGAGGAGGAGAAGAAAAAGTCTGAAATTTGGTTGTGGCATCGACATTTGGGACATGCTTCCTTTGGTTATTTAAAAAAATTGTTTCCTAGTTTGTTTTGCAAGAGTGATATTTCTAATTTCCATTGTGATTTGTGAATGGCTAAAACCATCGTACTTCGTTTCCGTTAATTTGAATAAAGCCATTTCCTTTATGGTTATACATTCTGTGTTTGGGGCCCATCAAAGTCCAACTTTGAAGTGGCTCACGTTGGTTTGTTACTTTATTGATGATTTATACCAGAATGATATGGTTATGCTCGATGAAGACCAAAGATGAAGTGAACTGTGTTTCAAAATTTCATAAAATGATTGAAACTCAGTACAATGCAAAGGTTCGGGTTTTGCGTAGTGATAATAGGGAGAATATCAAAGTTCTGATCTTCAAAAGTATTTGAAAGGACATGGCATCATTCATCAGACTACTTGTTCAATACACCCATCAAAATGGAGTCTCTGAACGAAAAAATCGGCACTTGTTAGAGGTTGTTCGTTGCTTCCTTGATAGTAGCAAAACACTGATATCTTATTGGGGAGAAGCAATCACATCTGCCGCATACTTGATCAATCGGGTACCTTCTAGCTCAATTAACTTTCAAACACCTCTCCAAGCTCTTACTAATGCCGTAGTTGCTCCAACCGTCCCAAATCTACCTCCTCGTGTTTTTGGTTGCATGGCATTTGTACATCTACACAAGCACCAACGCACCAAGTTAACTTCCCATGCATTGCAATGTGTGTTTGTTGGATATGCATTGCACAAAAAGGGATATCGATGTTACCATCCTCCAACTCGACAAATGTATATTACAATGGATGTGGTGTTTCATGAAGATTCGATGTATTTTCATCTGAGTCTGAACTTCAGGGGGAGTACCATAAGAAAAATTCAGGACTCTCGATTATGATTATCATATCTCTGAGGAAGATGAATCTGGACAAATCTGAACTAGTGAACCATGAAGTGGGTGAGTTGGATATGAGTGGTCACAATTTGGGTCCGAAAACCGTCTTCACTGAATACCAAACCAATCGCGTCTGTTGAGGGTGTTCTTAATTTGGAACCTGATCCATTCATGAAACGGTTACCACACCGTCATAAAGAGATATTCCTAAACCCACATATGAAGCCTGAATTGTCTACCAAAATCAAATATCCCATGAGCAACTATGTGTCTAACCATCGTTTGTCTGAATCAAATAAGTCATTTGTAAATCAATTATCTACTGTAGCTATTCCTAACAGTGTGCAGGAAGCCTTAGCTGATCCAAGGTGGAAAGCAACCATGAATGAAGAGATGAAATCATTGCAGAAGAATGAAACATGAGAACTCGTAGAATGTCCACCAGGAAATAAACCAGTTGGATGTCGTTGATCTATACTGTGAAGTACAAGGCAGATGGTAGTATTGAACGATTTAAAGCAAGACTGGTAACAAAAGGGTACACTCAAACTTATGGAATTGACTACATAGAGACATTTGCACCTATAGCTAAGATCAACACAATTCGAGTATTACTGTCTTTAGTTGCAAACCTAGATTGGTCATTACAACAATTTGATGTGAAAAATGTCTTTCTGCATGGCGAGTTATCTAAAGAAGTATATATGGATCTTCCACCAGGATGCATGGTGTCAAAAAAGCAATGTCAGAAGGTGTGCAAATTGAAGAAGTCATTGTATGGGTTGAAGCAATCCCCGAGAGCATGGTTTGGAAGGTTCACAAAGTCAATGAGACCTTTTGGTTATCGTCAAAGTAATTCAGATCTTTGTTCCTGAAAAAGCAACATGGTAAGATTACGACACTCATCGTATATGTGGATGACATGGTAGTTACAGGAAATGATCCTGAAGAAAGAAAAGCTCTGCAAAATTATCTATCTAGAGAATTCGAAATGAAAGATCTAGGTCCTCTAAAATACTTTCTTGGGATTGAAGTTTCTCGATCAAGTGAAGGAATTTTTCTGTCTCAAAGATCTAAGTATTAAAAAGTAAAAAACATCAATATGTTTTTTTTTTTTTAGAAAAAATTATATATTTTGACTTTTTTTATTTAGTAAAAAGTTTATAATAAATTATGAAAAAAAAAAAAAACAAATAACCTAAATTCTAAAAACAAATTACTTTCAACAAAAAATCAAAAATATAAACACCACCTTAATCTTGAAATAGCTTGGCTTCAAAAGAGTCTTATTGTTCACTGTTGTTTAGACTTAACGTCAAACTAAATTCTCCCAAGTGGATAATTGTCAAAGCCAAATTTACCTTAATTTGGCAACATTTAAAAATATCAAATAAAATAAAGGAAGCCATTGATGCTCAGAAAATTACGTATTCTTGGCAGGCATGCAGTTGTTTTTACCTTTTTTCCATAGAGGTCCTCAACTGATAATACTATGTCCGTAGGTGTTGAGTTGTTATTGTCAAGTACCATCTTATCCACCATTTTGTGCATGATGAAACTTCTACAACCAAACATCTGGTTATCTGCAAGCAGATGGAGAGGCGTTTTTCCTTCAACATTTTTTTCATTCATAAGTCCTCTGAAACTCATCCAGGGGAAATTTAACAATCCAGAACCACCATAAATTCCGCTTTCTATCATGATTAAGTGAAAAGCATTATTGCCATTATCATCTACTTGCTCACAACAATCTGGATACTGTGATACTAGCAACTTCACTATTTCCGTATG